>NW_011500033.1:65209-180711 GCF_000495115.2 Populus euphratica
TTTTTTTTTAGATTTGATCTTTATTATTTTGATTATTATTTATTTTATTTGAGATAATTTATGAAATTATTTTTTTTCAATTTCATTATTATTCAACTTTTTAATTTGTAAGATTTATTTCTTATTATTTTAATAAACTTGAGAAAAATAAAATATTAATAAATTATTTTCCAGTTCATTTTCCATAACATACCCAAACACTGGAAAGTGTTTTTCAGTTCATTTTTCATAACACTACCAAACATCGGAAAATACTTTACTTTTCAGGAATTCATTTTCCCTGAAATTCACTTTCCAAAAGGAAACAACTTTCCTGCAAACAAACGGAGCCTTAGTTAAGGAGTTATTGATACTTCAAGTGCAAAATAATGATATAAAACCTTAATAAAAATACACTTTTAAGTACTAATCATATCATTTTATTGGGTTCTTAAAGTTTAAATTTTTTATGACAATAAAATTAAATTTTATTATGCCTAATAAACCACTAACTAAACCAAATTACCTATTTTGAATCCTAATTAATACATCAAAGGATAAAATTTTAAAAGGATAATTTTTTTTTTAAAAAAGCCACCGATCTAAACAAAAAATAGGGAGTTATCAAGGAATAAATTGCACTGTGAGACATGGAATAAATTTTAGTTTTTTTTTTAATTACAAAAAAATAGGAAGGTAACAAATTTTTCAAATGTATTAATAGGACTTATTTGAGATTCTATTAATAAAATGTATAATTTTAGTGTTCAGAAGCTATCATAAGTTTCACCCGCATAGTTCCCTCAGAATATGAACACATAATATTATTTTGCTAGATTTTGATCATAATAATAATAATAACAATAATAATAATAATAGAACCAAAAGTAAGAATTTTTTCCTTCAAAAAAGGTGATTTTAAATCTTATTTTCTATCTCAAAAAAACAAGGAAATTTTAAACTTAATTCCCAAATCAAAGATTTTTTTTCCTTTTAACATATTCAGCCAATTAACATAACAAATATCTTTAATTCCCCGTAAGCATATATTCAAAAGAAATTAAAAGGATTTAAACACCAAGTAGAAAAGGTAATCAAGCTTTTACAGAATTGAGTTATTGTGGATTACCATTTTAAAAAAATAGTGTAATCCCGTTTTTTCATTATACACTCATTTATGTGTCACAAAATTTTTAAAATAATATACCATGTTTTTTATCCATTATTAAGAAGGCTAAATAGGTGGCATTTAAGACTACACCCACATGTTTGTCCATCATTTTCTTTTAAAGAAAAAAGTTTGTTGGTTTTAGATGACGAGAAAATCAAGCTTTGACTTGATGGATATAGAAAACCCATTTCAATTTGAAAGGAAATATATATATAAATCCTATAAACTCATATTTAAACTCAAAACAACCTTTAATTGGTTAAGAAACCAAAAATCAACCCAATTTTTTTTTTAAATCCCCAATCACAATCTACTTAATTGCAAGAAAAGGGGGGTAAAAAAATATCTAAATAAAATTAAATCAATTCACAATAATATCATCTTTTTTGGTTGTAGGAATGCGAATAATTAATAATTTTCTTTTTTCTCTGTTTTTTTTTTTTGGTTATGGTGACTCTCCCTCTTCTCTTTTAAACTCAAGGATGAAAGTGTGAAAAAAATGATTTTTTGGGTGCATTGTGAACAGTAAAAAAAGCCTACATCTTTGCCTGGTGTCAAATTTAATTTTTATAGTTTTAATTTTTTATAAGCAACAAAATTAAATTTTATTTCACGAAAAGAGTATCTATCTAATATCATTCATTTTTTCTAACACCATGATAATTATATAAAAAATAAATTAAAATAATTTATCAAACTTAATTTCTAGTAAATAAAATATAAAAGGATAAAAAAAGGGAACAAAAAATGCTTTAAGAACAAGGAAAAGAAGAAAAAGAAAACACTCACCCAATAAACAATATTATGTGAGGGGGATATAGTTTTTTTTTTTTTAATTCTCTGTAACAATAATATTATGTGAGGGGGCTATAGTTTTTTTTTTTTTTAATTCTCTGTAACAATAATGTCATTGTATCAAAGATAATTACAGTAACAAATACAATGATAATATTGGGTGGCTATGTTTGAAATGATAGTGTAGTAGCTTTTATTTTTTATCAACCATAAAAAAAACTTATTTTATTGGTCAAATAATTTTTGTGTTTTTTGTTAAACTCCACACATAATTACATTTTAAATCTTGAACTTATAAAAATTAAAATAACTTATTTTATTTATTTATGCAGACCTCTGCTTTTCATTTATTATAGATATATAAATATATATATATATATATATATGACTGTAGAAAAATAAATACTCTCTTACGCAAGGGAATTGCAACAATTATATTCCTTTTTTTTTCTTTTATACAAAACAATCATATTTTTAGCATCTATTAATATATACTATAATTTAGAATTTTGTGAGCGGTCAGAACACTAAAGGAAAAGGTGACAGTGACAAAAACTCATAATAAAATGCTGGTGGTAAATTACATTTTGATCCCTAAAGTTTTTGATGTGTGATTAAGCTCCAAGACAACCATAAAGATATTTTTTAAAAAATTTCCTTTAATGTCGTACATGTTTGGTATTAACGATCGTGATCAAAAAGAGGTTATGACACTTAACATCTTGATATAATTACTTAATTTCTAACTTATGAAAGATATTATATGTTGCATTAGTATCTTTGCTAAAACAATAATGAAATTTATAAGATATATAGAAGATTATATCATAGTGGACCTCACAGTAAATATTACGAAAAATATATATAAACAAGCTTAATTGGTAGAGCTAAAAGAACTAAGAACCTATTAATAATTTCAACAAGATTCATTTTTTTTTAATCACCTGTCAATACATAATAGTCATGTGTTAATAATAGACGTTAGTAATTAACAATTTCATATGATAAAATGCATTCAAATAAAACAAATCAAAGGTTAATCTTTCAAATATATAAAATAAAAGATTAAATACATAAAGAAAATAAAAATCAAATGCTGGTTAATGAAATTGAAGTTTCTCATTTTTTAAATCTACTCTCATGTTAACTTTCTATTGTTTTCCTTTAAACAGACACACATATGAATAAATAATAATGATAACTTTTGAAAAAAAATACATTTTCATGTAAAAACAAACAATGTAACCTATTAAATATTAAATATATAAAAATAAAATATGTTAAAAAAAAATCTAAAAAAATATTGTTGGTCAATTTGAGATAGAACGAACAAACTCGTAATCCTAATAATTAGGACTAAATCAATACAAGATATTCTATCAAACTCATGGTCCAAATAACGAGATTGAAATAACTTCAATAAAAAAATAAAAAAAAATACAAAGCTCGTTAAAAAAAACTATCAACAAGGGTTAACTTTTTAAATTTGTGATCCAAATTATTAAACCTGAAACACCTTATTTGAAAAAACCATGAAGCATAATTTTCAATCAATCAAAAATTAAAGTATGAACTTGAAAAAAAATCAATTATACAAAATAATTCAAAAAAAAAATAAAAGAATAAGAATCAAAATTAAAATACAAAATAAATTTTATATTTATTGAAAAATGAAATTAAAAAGAAAAATCAAGTTAGCAAAAGAACTAAAAAAACAAGAATCAAAATTGATATTTTTTTTTGATTGAATAGTGAAATTAAAAAGAAAAAAACTTTAAGAAAAAGAAAAAAATAAAAATAACGGGGATCAAATTAATACAAATAATATACTGTAATTTTAAATTGAATGATGGAATTTAAAACAAATAAAATTTTTACAAAATAATCAAGAAAAAACTAGAATCAAAGCAATGAGGACCAAATTGAAAAAAAAATAATATCATAATTTTAAATTGAAGGATAAAATTAAAAATTAATAAATTTTTTATAAAATAATAAAAAAATAAGAATTGAAGTTAAAATACCCATAACAAAAAGTGTCAAGTTATAAATTTTAAAAAGAGAAATTTTTTTTCATAAAAACAAACTATTTAACCATAGTTTATATTCGCTCCCTCAAAAGAAAAAAACATGGAGGTACATTATGCTAATGAGTGTGTCATATGCACCTATATATATATATATATATGTATGTATGTATGTATGTATCAAATTGCTTTTGAGTTGACATAATAATAATAAAAAAATTACTATAAAAAACAAAAAAGCTTCTTAACATTAGTTTTATTTTTTTATTTTTAAGTGTATTTTGATTATTTTACTATACTTTTTTTTTAATACTAAATTGCCACTTATTTGAAATGATAATAATAATAAAAAATCAATATGCAAATACCAAAATACCCCTTGACACCAATTTTAAAGTTTTTTATTTTAAGAATATTTTGATTATTTTATTATACTTTTAAAACTTACAAATATTTATTTGCTCTCAATCAATTTAATAATAACTAATATACTTTATGTAAATATTTTAATGCTCTTAATAGCTAGTTTTAATATTTTTAATGTGAAAGATAAAACCACTATTACACTACTACAATAAATAATATTTCTAAATAATGTTTTTCAAAAGAGAATTAACTAGTTAACGAAGCAGAAAAATCTAGTTATCAATCAAATACTTTGATGCATGCCATACATCATACAATCATAGTTGTTGTAAAAATTACTCTTTATATCATCATTTATTTGTTGTTTATTTAATGGTAAAGAATATTTGGATGAACTTACATACTAATTAAAATTAAATCTTATTTTTGGACAGTTTTTAAAATACATCATCCACATCTATTTGGTGTATTAAAAAAACATTCTATTTACACACTAATTAAAATTAAATTTTGTATCAACTTGCATTCTAATTAAAATTATTATTTTTTGAAAAATACATCCTCTACATCTATTTAAAAGATTTTTTTTAAAAAATACTAGTACTAAAATTTAAAGTAGAAAATTAAAGAAGAATACGAATAGTCTTAACCAGTAAATTTATCCTTTAAAGTTATCATTTAAAATTGAAATTATAAAAAACCTCAATAAAATAATTTTCTTGAAAGTATTAGTTTTATATATCTCAGCACACCAAGTTATAAAAAAATACATTGATCCAGAAAGTGCCCCGTTTGTGCTTGGAAGTGATTGATCAACCAAAGTGTAAAATATATTTTAGTGCAGCGAGCACCTCCATAGGATCTTCCATGTTTTTAGAAATTAAATATCTTTTAGATTCCTATATACACAGCACTGATAACGTATATTTAATTGTTGTTTTTTAAAATATTTTTTATTTTTTAAAAAATATTTTTAATATTGATGTATTTGAATAATTTAAAAACACTAAAAAATATTAATTTAAAATAAAAAATAAATTTAAATTTTTTTAAAACATAAAAACAGACTTAAAAACACAAAAACAGACTTAAACCAATTAGAATTTGCTATAATATAATACTCAACGTGGGAAGAAACATTAGATTAGTGATCAAATAAAATAATAGTTAATATTACAATTATTAATTAGAGGAAGGCAGATCCCCATGCAGCTAGGCAAAAGGTTTGGATCACCAAGCTGCCAAGAATCTACTTTTGTTTACTAGATTGTGATTTTTGGGGTTTCGTGGCACTGTTCGTATAATATGGAAAGTGGTAATTGTTCATTGCATCCTGTGATGAAGCTATATATAAATTTAGACGCTCATTAGTGTCAAAATAGTTGATAGAAAGAAGAAAAGAAAGAAAAGAAATCATGTCAAAATAATTGAGTTGAATTATTGAAATTGAAAGGAAAAAAAGAAGATGAAATTTAAAAAAGAGATATTAGTTTAGTTCAAACTATACTACTATTCGATAATTGGATTATAACTGTAGCTGTAGAACTTGGATTTAGATCTGCTTTATATGAATAAAAAGTTAAGACACATGTCTAAAACTTGCATGAAAAAATAAGACTCAATTTTGTTATTTAAAAATCCAAATCTTAGCAATAACGTAAAAGTTCGAATCTGTCCTGTAACCTAGATACTGTTCATTATTCAGCCCATATCTCGAGTTCTAGAAGTCCAAATGACCTTAATTTTTTTTTTCTGGAAAGCTGAGACAATTTCCTAGGATTTTCATGGGTGAGGTTGGTTCAAATTCTAACGTTATCAATGATATTTTGTTCAGACAAAAAAATAAAGATTGTCACCAAATCAAGAGTTAGCCACCCACTCAATAATTAGTCATCAAATCAATAGTTTCTAATTTTTGCCTATAAAAAAAGGCATTTGCCATACATTTGACATTTTGATTTTCAGATTAAGATCATGTTCTTGCTTTCTCTCTTTATATTTTTATAATGCTTAAATTTTATTTTCATTAATATCTTTGTAAGACTTAAACTGTTGGCCCAAACCTAAGCCTAAGTCAGCCCAAATCCAACCTAAGTTAACCTAGGTATTTAAGGAAGAGTTACAAGAGAATTTCTTTCCTCTCTTCTAATTCTTGTGTAAATGTATTTTGAGATTCTGGATAGTGTAATTTTGAGATTTAGGATGATGAATCTTAGTTTGATAATTGATATGGAATATTTTAAGTTTGGTCCTTTAATTTTAGGAATTTACATTTTAATCCCTGAACTTTATGAAAATTTCAATCCAGTCCCTGGTTCGTTCTAGACAGAATTTAGGATGGTTTATGGGTGAAAATTCAGTATGGTTATATAATTCTAGATTGGTCCTCCAATTTTGGTAAAATTACGTTTTGGTCCCTACTTTGGAAAATTGTCGTTTTAGTCCATAAACTTAGGAGACTAAACCTGGTTTTATTTTATGCATTGAGATCTTTTATTTGAGTTATTTTTAAGTATATTTCATATATTATTGTAGGTTCTTCTAATGATTCTCAATAGAATTCCCGGGTCTTTCATCTGACATTCCTTTTAGTTCTATATTTTCCGGGTGAGTGGGATAATCTTTAATATGCATATAATATAAATAAATATGTATGCTGATTATATGATGAGTACGATTAGTTAATCTCTTGACCATTTATATATTTTGCCTTATTTTCCGAGTACTTATCTATTTTTGAATTTGCACTCGCATTCTGTGGAGTTAAATTCTAGTTGATATAATATACATTTCTTTTGATGATTCTATAAATATCTATTATACCTTGATAAAGGACTTGTCAGTAACTCTATGCTAACGGAGAGTAGTTAGCCTATTTGCACATAGTATTCTGTATACCTAGCTGATAAGAGAGGCATTAGCCTGTGGCGACTGATCATCCCATAGTGGTCACCTTCGGGTGCCATCTGGTCACTTTTGAGTGTTATCTAGTCATCTTCGGGTGTCATCTGATCTCTGACATGTATTCCACTATGTTATGATAATATGTTTAGTGTATATATGTATATGTATATCAAGATAAATTATTTTGTAAACTATTAATATCTAAAATATCTAAAATGTATATTAAAAATTATTCCCTCACTGAGTTGATTGAACTCACCCCTCATTTTTAATGTTATTTCAGGTTCTTAGTTTCTATTAGCAGGTGGACTTTGTTGAGTGTTCATGCTTCTTCAATTTTGGTCGGTATGCCTTGCTTATTTTGTGAAGCTTTCCTTTTAGTTTTAATTCGATGTCTTAGACGCTCCACTATTACTCTGTTTTATTTAAGTTTGAATTTTGACAATGTAATGAGTATTATGGATTATTGTTTTTGTTTTAATTACTGATGAAGAGTTTTGAACTATCTTTTGGGTTCATCAGTTTTGAATAACATAATATTTCTGAAGATTATAAAATGCTGTGTATTTTTGAATAACTTGTTCTTTTGATATGTCTGTTTTGAGGCTTAACGTAGGTGAGGTGTCCTTCTGACACCGCTCCTGCGTTGCCAGTCACGGACCCGGGATTCGGGTCGTGACAATCTTGTTTATGCTTTTTATTTCCTTTCCTTTACTTGGTTAACTTTTATCTTATTTATGTTATTATCTTGTTTATTTATGTTTCTCTCTTTTATTATGTTTAGTTAAGTTTATTATGTTAAGGTGAAAATGTTACACTAATGGTGTAAGAATAAGTATAGTGTAAACTCAAGATGAACTTTAATGTTTGATACTAACATCTTTTATATTTATTATCTTGTTTACTTTTAATACTTTGCTTGTTAAATGGTAAGTCTAGATTTGTGTTGTATAACACTTGATACAACAAATACTTGGCACTTTCATAGCCTAACCGTATGATTACATTATGTTAATAATAAATCAAGTTCTTTTCATAGCATATGTGTAGATTATACCATACTATTGGGTTATGAAAGTGTTAAGTATTTATTGTATCAAAAGTTATACAACACAAATCTAGACTAACCATTTAACAAGCAAAGTATTAAAAGTGAACAAAATAAGAAATACAAAACATGTTAATATCAAACATTAAAGTTCATCTTGAGTTTATACTATACTTATTCTTACACCATTAATGTAACCTTTTCACCTTAACATAATAAGCTTAACTAAATATAATAAAAGAGAGAAACATAAATAAATAAAATAATAATTTAAATAAGATATAAATTAACTAAGTAAAAGAAATGAAATGAAAAAATAAACAAGAGATTAATGAAAGCAAAACTTAAACATTACAAAAATATAAAAAGAAGGAGCAAGAACATGATTTTGATCTGAAAACTAAGATGCCTAAATGTATAGTAAATACCTTCTTTTTTAGGCTAAAATTATAAATTATTGATTTGTTGACTAATTATTGAGTGGGTGACCATATCTTAACTTGGTGACAATTCTTATATTCTCTTCTGAACAAAATATCATTGCTGATATCAGAATTTGAACAGACTTCAATCATAAAAGTTATAGGAAATTGTCTTAACTTTCTAATAAAAAAACATTGAGGTCATTTGGACTTTTAGAACTTGAGATATGGGTTGAACACTGAACAATGTTTAGGCTACAGGACAAATTCAAACTTCTCTGTTGTTGCTAAGATTTGAACTTTCAAATAGTAAAATTGAGTCTTGCATTCCCGTGAATGTTTTAGGTCTATGTCTTAGCTTTCCATCCATATAAAGTAGACCCAAATCCAAGTTTTACAATTCCAGATATGACCCAATGACTGAACATTGTTCTAATTTAGACTGAACCAACATTTCTTTTCTAAGCGTAACCCTCTCTTTGTCTTTTCACTTTTAGTAGTTAAACTCATTAATGAATCCCTTAATTTATGCGATAGGCCTATATTTAAATGAATATTTACTATAAATTAAAAGTATCTTATACTATTAGATATGTTATTATAAAACATACATTAACTAAAGAGTTATTAATACTTTAAGTGCAAAATGATGATATAAAACTTTGATAGAAATGCAGTTTTAAGTACTAATCACATAATTTAATAAGAACTATCTCATTGCTGCTATCCTTAATATACATTGGAAAAAGGATTCAATACAATTAATAACCTAAGTAATGGGGGTAGTGATTGCTTTTCAAAGTATTTTTTATTTGAAAATTCATCAAAATAATATATATATATATATTTAATTTTTTCACATTAAGACAATCCAAAAATAAAAAAAATTAATTTAAAATAAAAAATAAAAGTTTTTTATAACAATAGTGTGACTGTAATACCAAACACTCTCTAATGAGTTAGTTATTGGTAAAATGGTGAATGAATTTGTTGGATAGTTAGCAACAAAAAAAAAGTATTTTGTTTTAAAAATATTAGAGATGAGCAAAAAAAACTAAAAAATCAATTAAACCAAGAAAACAAAAAAAATAATTGAAAAAATTGAACCATGAAAAAAACTGATTAAAATTTTAAAAAATTGACTGGTTCGGTTTGGGTTTTATAAGCTTGAAATAAAGAAAACTAAACCAAACCCCAAAAAAATCAAGCCAAACAAGAAAAAATCGAGCCAAATCAGTTTAAACAAGTTTTTTTCCCCAAAATAACCAAACCGAACTAAAACTGGTTGGTTTGAACTGATTTTGGTTTCTTTAAAAAAACCAGTCTTAGTTAATAAAAACCGAACTGAACCTGAAATGATCACCCTTAAATAATACTTGGAAACAAAATATTTTATTAATTAATTATCGTTCCATATATTTTTCAATTCAGTTTTTTTTCAAAGTTCATTAATATTTTATGTTTAATGTACTGCTTATGTTTGATGCAATATAAAAATACCACGTTAAATAAAATTTGATGTAAACATTAGCAAAAAATTAATGATCTGATTGAAAAATTTCATATCAAATTAATGCAATTTTTGTTTTTGGACTTTACTGAGAATTGGGATGTACATTCGGGGTAATCTTGGTTTTTTCATATTTAATTGTGTTATCACCCACCTAGCCACTTAAGCTTTTTCAATTAATCTATATGTGATTTTATTTCATTTATATATATTCTTTAGTAGTTTTTGTTAGAACTAGAATTAGAATTTCTATGATGAAGTCAGAGAAACTTTGAACTGGAAATGAGCCATTTCATAAATAGTTGATGAGTTGATAGGATAATTGGACTTGACCACAAGTTAATGGGTTGACAGAGTGACTTCAATGCTTTCTTAAAAAACAAGTCTCCTACTAGCTTACATTGATGATAGTTATTGGCGAGGTAGGTTAACAAGTGATAGCCATTTGTGAGAAAGGTAAGCACTACATTGAGTTCATAAGCATAAATAGATAGTAAGGTTTATGTTACATAACACCAATGTATGGTGCATTGTGTTGTCTTAACTTATTTGGGCTCGTAATATATATTATAAGTGTGAGATATTTGTGAGACTTGATAGAAACCTTAATAGCGGTTGTCAGAAGGCTTACGACATCGTGGACATGGTTGTCCATTTAGAGCAAGTTTGCTGAAGCTACCATGCAAATTAAAATTCAATCCAATTTGGTTGCCAAGCAAAACAAAATGAGTATGCTTAAGTCTCACTTAAGAAAATTATAAGTAGTTTATTTGGGCTAAGCCCAAGTGGACAAAAAACATTTATTGTAGTCCAAGCCTATATAGATAACTCTCCTTTTCTCTCTATTTTTTTTAATAATTTGGTATCATTATTTGCCTCAATCATTGACATTGCATGCAATTTCAAAGACTCATTAATCTTTTCTAGAGTACTAGGTTTATAAGAACATTTAATATATTTTTACGGTTAGAAACTTTAAAGAAAATTTCCATATGAAATGAAGAATGCTTTGTGACCATGGTAAAATGCTGTAAATAGAGACATTGCATGAGATGTGGAGATTTTATTAGAGATATAAATATTTCACTTCAAAGATATGGAGAATTTATTAAATACATGGAATTATTAGTTTAAACAAACTTTGAGATTGATAGTATATATATGTGGACACTTTATTTGAGTTTTTTCTGTCATGATATGTTTTATGGAAAAGTGTGTATTATAAATGTATTTTATGTGTTTTGGTTTTTATACATTTAGGCCGAATCTTTCAAAATTTGTATTTTTCTCATGTAAGTGTTTTGGTTTTTATACATTTAGGTATTTTTCAAAATACAAATGAATCTTTCAAAATTTGTATTTTTCTCATGTTTAATGTTCTTGGTCATTCCCTCGTGTTATTTATGCATGAACTTGCTTTTTTTTTTAGAATAATGTTTACATTTATACATACATTTGCATTACTTTTTATAATTTGCTTATAAAACCAATCAAGGTTTTAGCTTACATCAAAAAGCCTTCAAAAGACCAACATTCTAATATTTTAAAAAACTTTTTATTTGGTTCTTAATTATACTTAATTACTTTCCAGTAAAAAATCTTAATTGTCAATATGTTATTTATCTAAAATTTCTAAAATGAATGAACTTATAACAAATTATGATTTTGGATGTTGATTAGAAATAACACCTACATCTTATAATTTTATATTTAATAGTCAAAACTTTCTTCAAAAATACATAAGTTAAACATTTATTAAT
This sequence comes from Populus euphratica, assembly GCF_000495115.2. NCBI lineage: Eukaryota > Viridiplantae > Streptophyta > Magnoliopsida > Malpighiales > Salicaceae > Populus > Populus euphratica. Next base: position 77,192 of record NW_011500033.1, read on the forward strand.
GATTATTAGCATAAATAAATTCTTAAAGTTCATTATTTTTAAGTGTATAATAGGGATGATAAGGTGATTCATTTATGTGTGATGTAAATATCTTGGCTTTGAATAAATTATCGATTTATTGTGGTTGTATATACTCAAGTCTTACCAACTTATGTGCAGAACCACTTATTCTGGGCAATACCCTGAAATTAAATTGTAAATGTGAAAGTCAAATATATCAATACCTTAGAGAAATGAATCTATAGACATAATTTTTCAAAGTAGTCTAAAAATAGATTGTTATGCCACAACATCCTACTTCTAAGTAGATAAACCTATAAGGGTCACTACTTGAATATTCAAGATTAAGTGTAAAATCTTCATCAATCAAAATTATAAGCGAACCTTTGTATTATAAGATGAGCCATAGTTGTATAACCAAAGCATTTAGTGATAATTTTTTCTAGGATTTGGCTAGGTTCAATAAGCCCATATAGGCCTATCTAATTATTTATTGATATCTCCTAATAAACTATCATTAGTCACATGTCTTGATAAAGAGTAGTTGATTTTAGATATGTCAATTTACCATATAATTGGAAATGATAAAAATGACCTGGTTCCAGAAATGATAAGGTTGAAATTCCATCAAGAGTTCAACTTATTGCAATTGATCCATTATCATCTATATAGAAATACCAATGATAAATTAAGCATGATAAATCATTAGAAATATAAGATAAATAACAATACAATTTATCTCAGGTATGATAATTTAGGATGATAATATATTTCCTCAAGCATTACCAGTTCATTACCTTAGAACTTTAAAGATCAATTAGGGTTTTCTAGTGACCATAATATTAGTTGACAATTTAAAAAAAATAAAGAAAATAAAAGATAAAAAAGGAGTTTTCAAGCTTTCTTCCTCTCTAATAGCATCAACTTCTTCATAAAAAGAGAGAGGATAACTTGCTTTTATTTATGAAAATGCCACTTTTAAATCGTCCCACACATTATTTCTATCAAATATCCGACTATTGGTACTTTTCCTGTATCAATTTAATTTTTATTTCATTTGAGTTTTTATACTAATTTAACTGGGAATTTTCACCCCAACTCATAAAAAGTTTTCTTTTATTATTAGATTTAAAATTACACCGTTCAACATAAGGTTTACAGTATCATTATTCTTTTATATAGACTTTTCTGTTCTTTTCTCTTTTCTCCATAAATACAAGTGTGACTTATTTTTTTTCCACGTGTTACTTAGAGATTAACATATATTAGTTAAATATAGCCACATTTGTATCTTCAAAGTTAGTTATTTGAGCACACTTAAATAGAATAAAAATAAAAAATTGAATAATCTAATTACTTTTTTCTTATTTATGGTAATTTATATGAAAATATCTACTAGAAAGGTAGATTGAACATGGTATAAAATATAAGGATAGATCGAGATCAATCAAACTTTTAAGGATCATTTCGTGTCTGGGTCTAAAATATAAAAATAAGTTGGATTAATTTTTTTAATTAATTTTTTATTTTTCATTTTAGAGTCATTTTCAATATAAAATTAGTCAACTACACATCATGTGATTAATTATAATGATTTAGCCAAAAAAAAAACCATCAGAAGCAAATTTAAACACCAAACCCTATATAAATATAATTTCTCATAAAAAATAAAAGGGAAGGTTGAAAACTTTAACTTGTTCTGAAACACTATTAAAATATCCTTTACCTACAAACAAAAACAACCACTTAACCCTAACCTAACACACAAATGTGTATGATAGATTACCACCTAAAAAAAAATTCTTATCAATGTATTCATAATATCTACAATAGAAATTAAAAGGTTGATTTTTTCTAGTGAAATTATATATTCCCTACTCCTAATGAATAAAGGAGATGGAGAATAAAGAGCAAGTCACCCTTCACTAGTAGCGAGTCAAGCAAAATACAAAACCTTAGATTATTAGATAAGATAAAAAAAAAAGATAAAGAGATAGATGATTATAATTTCATTTTAAAATATAGATGGTCTAGCTAGACTATTAAAAAAATTATAAAATAAATTAATTGATGTAGGTTTTTTACGGTAGAACTTATCTCCTGCACTCAAAGCTATTATGGACTGCAATGTAGGGAAAAGTTCATTTTTTATTGTTCTGGAGGCATTAAAAATACACATGGTCCTCAAAGTTTTTTATTTTTATATATTTATTCCTTATAGTTTTATATTTTTATGTTTCAATCTTCAAAATTTATTTTCATTATATTTATGATAAATGAGATTGAAAATAGTTGAAAAAATAAGTAGAGAAAGATTTTGGCTAATCACGTAAGGATTAATTTCGGCGGAAAGGATCAATTTTGGTGTGTATTAAAGTGTGAAGAAACTAGAAGTAGAAATTCATGGTGAGGGTAGAAAGAACGACGTCGGGTTAGTTTAATCGGTTTGGGCCTTTGGGCCCTCCTTGTACCAAGAAAAAAACTAATCCTCGAAAGGTGTCTTCGAGTGGCAGACAGAGGTCCACACAACACAAAGGGTTCCGAAGAGGAGAGGGGAGAGTTGGAGGAGCCGCGCAAGAAGAAGGTTATCCATTTGTCAGTAAATATCTTCACCTAGCTTGTCCTCTACCCTAATCGTATCTATCTAGTGTCAAGATTGAATGGCCCATATACCCAAACCTAAAAATCTACCACTTGTTCGTGCAAAACCAAACCCTCAGCTGCAGTTTACGTTGACACCCCAAGAAACCAAACTGGAAGGAGGAGGCCCTAAGCCCTGCCCTCAGTGCACATAAATATCTCCGTCTCCCTTGAAAACTATACTTCCATAAACCTACCTGCTGTGTTTCAAGAACCACCTTATCTTTATCTTTTCCCCGTCTATCTATATTCACCACTTGGTTTCTCCTTGCAAAACACACAAGAAAAGAAGGAAACCATGTCTGCAACATCTGCCTCTTCGCTAGTCCTACCATCGCTTAACCACCCAAACACCATAAAATCTTTCTACAGCAAACCCACTTCGCTCTCTTTTATATCCCTCTCCTCTACTTCTTCTATCAAGCCCGGTTCTCTTTTTCTCTCCTTTCAGCAACAGCAACAGCAACCTTTGTCCTCTCGGTTTCTGAGAAGTGTTGCCATTTCATCTGAATTCGGGCAAGAAGAGGATGTCTTTGGTGATGGAGACGAGCCCAGTTTCTCTCCCGACCTCCAATTGTTTGTGGGTAATCTACCTTTTAATGTTAGCAGCGCCCAGCTTGCTGATCTCTTTAAATCTGCTGGAAATGTTGAGATGGTTGAGGTATTGTCTCCCTCTTCCTTTGCTTTTAAAGACCCTCCTTTTATTTCTCTGTTAGCTTTGCTTCTGTTTTATGTTTTTAATTCTTATATATTTTCTCTAAATTGCAACATTTATTTGAAGTTAATTATAGTATTTTGAGTGTTTTCAGTTTTTTAAAAGATACATTTTTTTTACCATACGGTTTTTAGTGAAGCCAATTTAAGGAATAAAAGATTGCTTGTATAATTCATAAGATGTTTGATGGGATGCAATAAGGTCCTTATGGTCTAGTTTTAGAGGTTGGATTGGCCTTTATTTGAAAGATTAGCAACCATTTGCTTTAATGTGCTGAACTTGTTACTTTTTGAAGGTAAAATATGACAAGGTAACTGGGAGAAGCAGAGGATTTGGTTTTGTGACTATGTCAACTATTGAAGAAGTTGAAGCAGCTTCTCAACAGTTCAATGGCTTTGTAAGTCCCTTATAAACAGAGATACGTAGAGGATTTCGTAGCGTAGTTTGCAAAATTATCAAATTTAATTATAATTGTCCGTGTCCCATTTAATGCATCCCGTTTATATTTATTACCAGGTTGTGGCTCATAAAAGTTAGGTTTGTTGTGTCTAAGTGATAGCTTTCCATGCAGGAACTCGATGGGAGGCCATTGAGGGTGAATTCTGGACCCCCTCCCCAGAGGGAAACTTCCTTCTCAAGAGGCCCTGGGGCTAGAGGTGGTGAAACCATTGATTCTAGCAATCGTGTTTATGTCGGTAACCTTTCATGGAATGTTGATAGCTCGGCTCTTGAGACGTTGTTTAGAGAGAAAGGGAAGGTGATGGATGCTAGAGTGGTTTTTGACAGGGATAGTGGTAGATCAAAGGGCTTTGGTTTTGTTACTTATAGTTCTGCTGAAGAGGTTGAGGATGCCGTTGACTCCTTAAATGGCATTGTAAGTATATCATTTCCAATTTTCTTGAAGATATGTTATATTCTTTGAGTGGGCTATCATGTGCTGAATCTAAGATTCTAAAATTGCTAGTCTTGCAGTTAAGTTTATGTGTCAATCATTTGTGTTTTGTCTTGTTGCATTTGAGAGTATTGGTTGTCACTTGCCTGATGTTTTTTGGATAAAATCTGTAATACAGTTGATTTGCATTCATTTAAGGACTTATGCATACAAATGTATATGTTTGGCAAGAGTCTTTTGAAGATCATATGTTTTTACCATAATGGCTCCTTGAATAATGCATGAAGTTTTGTTAAAATGCAACTCCTAAGTTTATACCATGTCATATCTGATATTTGCTCATGCTATTTTCCTAATGCACTTAGAAGTCTACTTAGCTACAAATATATTGTCACTTACTGAAGTTTGTTTGGTGCAGGAATTGGATGGCAGAGCAATTCGAGTCTCAGTTGCAGAAGCTAAGCCAAGGCGTCGATTTTGAGCACTAAAGCTTTTCTATATCTTCTCCCGGGGAAATATTTTTGGTGGTACTTGTCTTACATATTTGCTCTTTATGTCTGGGTGTGAACATAAATATTATATTAAATTTAATAAACTTATTTTCTATCTAATTTTTGTTGCAGGGACTTGGGAGATACACAGTTGCAGTCTATTCCAGTCTTGCAACCTATCTGAACAGGCTCCTTGTGCCTGTGTCCCACCTGAACGTGGCTCTTTGATAGATGCATTGCGGATGAACAAGAGTAGATTAAATGTGTTGAAATTTCTTAATGTATGTTTTAAATACTGCGATCCAGATGGAAAAACATGTGGTTTATTTATCGAGGTGATGTATGAATTATTGAGTTGCTTTGGCCTTTGCCATGTGGGTTCTGCTAGAAGAGCTTTGTGATTGTTCAATGAATTGCAGTTGCAGCAGGGAAATCCAAATTCAGGGTTAGGTTCCAAGATTTTGAAATTAGTAGTTGCTTGAATATGTTTGCATGCAGGGAAGCTAAAGAAACTTTGCAAGTGGAGGTAAGTCAAGTAAATTTCCTTAGAATCTGATGGCAAGTGCCCAGCATTGATGCTGGGCGTACAACAGTGAGATTGTATATGGAAATTGTGAAATGATTATTGTTGACAAACAATTTTCATGGTTTTTGCGATGTGATTTGCATGGCATATGAAATTCCTTGATGCTGGAAGTAAATTCATAACACGTTTTATATACCAGCCTTTCGTTTAAATTCATTATCGAATGCTGCAGTAGAGTTAACAAGCTTGGATTTACCATGAGCTGCATTAGAACTCGTTTACTAGCTATGATTTTCAAGAACTTGTCTGGAGGCATTGACAAGTGCTGTATATGCTTGCGGATTTATTCAGCCAAACTACTCTGGTGTATACAAGTGAAGCAACGGGTTAAAATGAGGTCTTTTGGGTTCACCTCAACGTTTTTAGAAATTACCTGACGCAAAACGGACGAGTTTCCTATACCAATTTTGGCCAAAACAAGTCTACAGTCATTTGGAAGATTCAAACCAAATTTTATGAAGGCATGTAAGAGTGAGAAGTATCGCAGCAAGTTACGTGATGGCCTTGTCTTTAATGGTCCTCGGGATGCAAATTTTAGAGGAAAAGGAACCCAAGAAAACTGAATATGACCAACCCTGAATTTGGATTTCCCTGATAGGATCGACCAGAGAGACGGAGGGGTTAGTGAGTGTCAAGGGGCAACGGCTGCTCATGTGTATCTAGTTTATACTTAGATCATTTATTCGGGATGGATTATTTTTTTTTTAAAAAAAGTATCCCTAATGTGTTCTTAAGAAGGGGAAAAGTTTAAACAGAAGCACTTGGAAAGTCCAAGGAAAAATATCCTCTCATTTGCGTGCACTAGCCTAGGAGCCTCACAGCATCTCCAACGCAGTAAGAGCGAAAATCAAAAACTTGAAAAATTTATACTTTTACCTTTTATTTTTAGTTTTAACTGTTTCGAGAGTAAGCTATATAACTAGATAAAATGGCTATTCTTATTCTAAAAATTTATTTATAAATACATTTATATGTGGAGAAGCTAAAAGTAAATGAAATGACATTTATCTGTTGGCCAGCATCCTTTTCCTTTATTTTGTATCCATTGGCCAACATCTTTTTCTTTATTTAAAAACAGAACAACAGGAAATTTCAAAGCCTTGCTTGCTTTGTTCCTTGCTTTTGCTTTTTGTGCGATTTAGAAAAACAAGAATTAATTATTTTATTAAAATTTAAATTTAAAATTATATCTTTTAACTTTTATATTACTTCATTAATTTTATAAATTACTCATATTAATTATATAATTAATAACATCATGATTATATTATATAAAAATTAACTAAATTAGTTATATAATTATATTAAAATTAGTTTAACATGAAATATATTAAAATATAATTAATTATTCTAAATAGCTTTTTATTATTGAAATGTATATAAACAAAAAAAAAATATTTACACTATTCAAAAAATCATTTTATCAATTTGACTCTTTAATATAGCATTTTTTCATTGGAGATGCTCTCACTGTATATCTTATGGTTGTTTATTAGCTGAAATATCCGTTGAATTGACATAACGTTGATGTGTTTTTCTTGTTTCTTTGGACTTGTTCGCTTGTTGGTCATCCTCTATAGTTTTCTATACCCAAAGAAAATATCTTCTTTCTTGGATTAATAACAAGAAAGCTGAAGACATCAGCATGAGGTGTGACATCCATTCAAATATGAATCACTCCCTTGCCGACTATCTTTTTTAAATTAAATAAGGTAGGGATTCTCAAATAATGGCATCCTCTGGTAGACTGTTAAAAGAATTAACAGTTTATTATTACAATTTCTTTCTTTCATTTCTTATTTTCCTGCTCATTTTTTGGTAATTTTGTTGCTACGTCCTATTATCATAAGCTAGCAGTTTTTCTGTTATTCCTTGGTTGTTATCACACCTAATGCATGTATAACGTGAGGTTTTCTCTATAAATGGCTATATAAGCCAGATGTTGATAATGAATAAAGAAGTGAGAGATAACTCTTGATTCTCTTGATTCAAAAACTGTGTGTATTATAGTTTCCTCTAAGTATCTTCATATTTGGTATCAGAGCTTCATCATATGAGACTTGAGTGTGAGTCTATGTATGGAATGAAGCTTTAACTTTTCTTCCTTTCTTTAGAGAATCAACAAAATAGCAAAAAATAATAGTAGTAGTTTTGTGCAGGTGGCCATTCCCAAATTTGATGAACATGATCATTGGGCAATGTTGATAGAGAACTTCCTCCACTCCAAAGAATATTGGGATCTCATAGAGAATGGGATTTCGATGGGGGAGACAAAGTGCTGAGCCAGGATTTGTTTTTATAGCAGTGGCAACAGAAAGAAAACACAAATTGGGTAAGGACCAGATATAAGCACAACACAAACTGATTGAGGGGCAGAAGCTACATGACTTAAAGGTGAAGAATCACCTTTTCTAAGTTATAGATCAAAATGTCATGGAGACCATGCTTAATAAAGACATTTTAAAAGGTATTTGGGACTCCATGAAATAGAAGTACCAAGGCTCTACTAAGGTGAAAAGGGCACAACTAGAAGCACTTTAGAGGGACTTTGAGACTTTGCACATGAAGAAGGGAGAAACAGCTAAAAATTTCTTTGCTTGTACTCTCACTATAGCCAATGAAATGAAGACTCATGTTGAGATAATGAGCCAAACCATCATTAACAAAAAAATCTTGAGGTCTATGACTTCAAAGTTTAATTATGTGGTTTATTCCATTGAATAATCAAATGACTTAAACACATTGACCATTGATGAGCTGTAGAGCAGTTTACTGGTCCATGAACAAAAAATGAATGGTCATCAAGGAGAAGAGTAGGCTCTCAAGATTACTTATGAAGAAAACACTAGTAGAGAAAGAGGTTGAGGGGTGTTTAGAGGAAGAGGAAGAGGAAGAGGAAAGGTGAAGGAAAACAACACTTCAACAAGGCTACTATTGAATGCTTTAAGTATCATAGATTAGGACATTTTTAATAAGCGTGTATCACTTGAAAAAAAGGAGTCAACTATGCAAAAACAAATGAAAGAGAAGAACTACTATTAATGGCTTATGAAGAGCCTAACCATGAGGAGAGAAGAGATCTAGTTCCTTAATTCAGGATGTAGTAATCGTATGAGTAGGAATAAAGAATGGTTTTTAAATTTGGATGATCAATTCAGGCACACAATGAAGCTAGGCAACAACTCAAAGATGATAATTATAGGGAAGGGAAACATTTGAATAGAAGTAAATGGAATTACTCAAGTAATTTTGAAGGTTTATTACATTCCTGAGTTGAAAAATAACTTGTTAAGCATGGGGCAACTTTAAAGGTGTAATAATTTTCATTCAATATGGGAAGTGAAAAGTTTTCCATCCGATTAAGGGTTTAATTATTCAGTCTAAAATGAGTGCGTATAAGATGTTTGATGTGCTTGCAGCAATGATACGTAAAACTACTACTTGTCTTCAAGCTGTGATAGAGGATGAAAGTTACTTGTGGTACTGCAAATTTAGCCATGTGAGCTTCAAAGGGTTGGGAACCCTTCAATCTAAAAGGATGGTCAACGGTTTGCCTTCTAGCTTGCCTTTACTAACAACTTGTGTAAAGGTGTGCACAACATGTCTAATAGGCAAACAACACAGGGAATCCATTCCCAAAAAGAGCCTATAAAAGGCATCATAGAAACTAGAATTGGTGTATGTAAATATATGTGGCCCCATAAAGCTAACATCAAACAGTAACAGGAGGTACTTTTTGAGCTTTATTGATGATTTTAGTTGAAAGACGTGGATCTACTTCTTGCATGAAAAATCAGAAGCCTTTACCATGTTAAAAAGAAAATATAAGGCATGTGTTAAAAAGGAAACAAGAGCCTACCTCAAATGTTTAAGGACTAATAGATGTGGTGAGTTCACCTCAAATGAGTTTGAGAAATTTTGCAAGGAAAATGACATAATTAGGCAATTAACCACGAACTATATTCCTTTACAAAATGGAGTTGCTGAGAGGAAGAACAAGACTATGTTGAATTTAATGTGGTGTATTCTCACAGATAAACAAGTTCTAAAGGCTTTCTGGCCAGAAGCTGTAAGATGGCGTGTGCATGTGCTCAACATGAGTCCAACTCTAACCGTCCAAAACACAACTCCAAAGAAAATATAGAGTGGTTTAAAGCCTACAATAGAGTATTTTAGGGGTTTTGGGTATGTGGCTCATGTACATGTACCCAACCAAAGAAGAATTAAGTTGGATGATAAAAGAATACAGTGTGTTTTGTTGGGAGTGAGTGATAAATCGAAAGCCTATAAATTATTTGATCTAGTCTTTAAAAAAATAATTGTTAGTAGGGATGTTGTTTTTGAAGAAAATAAAGGCTGGAATTGGGACTCAAGCAGGGAAGAAATAACTTTAGATGTGCTAGAATAGGGTGATAGTGAAACTAATGAAGCTTAGAATGAATAAGAGCTTGGAACAGAGGATAATAAGAATGAAGAAGCAAGTTCAACTAGAGAACTTGGAATAGAAGCTAACGATAATGAAGAAGCCAATTTAAAAAGCATCAATGAAATAGGTCTAAATAGTATTTGCACACACTCCAGTGTGACACATTATTCAAATTCTTTAGTTTCAGGGAGGGTAAGATAAATTCCACTCTAGATGTAAAACTATGAAACATGGGAGAGTTTGTCAAAAGAGAAAGAATTAGATGCTATGATTATTCTCATAAAAGGTGATCCTTTTACGTTCGAAGAGGCTGTGAAGAGCAAGAAATGGAGAGATGCCATGAATAAATAGATTGAGGCTATTAAGTGCAATAAAACAAGGGTTCTGACTACCTTACCTGAAGGAGTGAACAACATTGGAGTTAAATGGATATTTAAAACAAAACTCAATGAAAGTGGTGAGACAGATAAATACAAGGCTAGACTTGTGGCAAAGGGATATGCATAACAATATGGGATTGACTACACAGAGGTATATACTCCAGTTGTAATATTAGATACCATATGTCTGATAATTGCTATAGTAGCTCATGAAGGATGTAACATCTTTCAACTAGATGTGAAAAATATATTTCTGCATGGTGAGCTTAGTGAGAAAGTTTTTTTCTAACAACCCTAGGGATATGAGAAAAAGGGCGAGGAACACAAGGTTTATAAACTGAACAAGGCATTATATGGCCTCAAACAAGCTCCATAAGATTGGTACAGTAAAATTAAGGCTTATTTCGCTAAAGAAGGCTTCAAAAAGTGTTACTGTGAACACACCCTGTTCATTAAACTAGAGAAAAGCTGTCAATTATCAGTCTGCATGTTGACGATTTGATCTTCACTGGGAATGACAAGAAAATTTGTGAAGAGTTCAAAAAGTTCATGATGTTGGAATTTGACTTGTCTAACTTGGGAAAAATGAAATATTTTTTGGGGATTGAGGTGCTGTAAAATTTTGAAGGGATTTATATATGTCAAATAAGGTATGCTCATGAAATCTTAAAATGATTTAGCATGGTTAGAAGCAGCTCAATGAGGAATCGTATAGTTTTAGGTTGCAAATTGTCAAATGATGAGGAGGGAACCAAGGTTGGTGCAAGTATGTTTAAGCAGGTGCTTGGCGGTCTCATGTACCTGACTGCAATTAGACTTGATTTAGTGCATGGTGTGAGTCTTATTAGTAGGTTTATATCATGTCCAACAGAGCAATACTAGTTGGTAGTAAAAAGGTTACTTAGATATCTAATGGGAATGATAAATATAGGGGATTTTCTACAAGAAAAGAGGTTGTAAGCAACTCATAGCCTATTTAGATAATGATTTTATTAGAGATATAGATGATCACAAGAGTACTACAGGGTGTGTTTATACTCTGCTTTAGAGCAGTATGATGGTCTTTCTAAAAAACAACTTGTTGTTAGCTTATCAACCACCAAAGCTAAGGTGAGTACATCGCTGCTACCTCATGTGCTTATTAGTGTGTTTGGCTAATAAGAGTCTTAGAACAGCTTGGTTAAATGCACTATAGTTTTATGCGATAACAATTCAAGCATAAAACTCTTCAAGAATCTTGTTCTTCACGGTAGAAGCAAGTATACTGATATTAAATTTCATTTTCTTCATGAAATTGTAAAAGAGAATGTGGTTAACTTGAGTCACTGTAAAAAGCAAGACTAGGTATCTGATATTATGACAAAGCTTCTTAGGTTATATGTGTTTTTAAAGCTCCGAAGACTGCTAGGAATATGTGAAATTCCAAAAATAAACTGAATATAGTTTAAGGGAAGGAATGATAAACTGTTAAAAGAATTAACAGTTTATCATTGGAGTTTGTTTTTATCATTTCTTACTTTCCCGCTTATTTTTTGGTAATTCTGTTGCTATATCCTATTATTATGGGCTAGCAGTTTTTCTATTAAGTTTATGTTATTCCTTGGTTGTTATCACACTTAATGCATGCACTACGTAAGGCTTTCTCGGTAAATGGCTATATAAGCCAGATGTTGATAATGAATAAAGAAGTGAGAGATAACTCTTGATTCTCTTGATTCAAAAACTGTGTGTATTATAGTTTCCTCTAAGTATCTTCATATCCTCACCATATGATTATACATCATTGGTTGTCTCTAAACAATATAAGAGTGACTTAGAATATATGATATGCCCTCAGGTGTCCATTTCTAGTGTTGACATGTTTTTTTTCTAAGGAGGTGATGAAAGAAGTGAGCTCTTTATTTTTGCATGGATTAACCATATATGAGTTTTCTGTAATTCTGTGAAGGAAATCTAACTTTTGGTTTACTAAAGAAATGAGACTTGTAACGTTACTTGTGCGTTCAACATCCCACTTACCCCCGACCCATTATGAGAAAATTAAGTAAAAGAAGGAAATGACCCATTATGAGAAAATTATGAGAAAATTAAGTAAAAGAAGGAAATGCTTTCAAGTTCTCAAAATAGTTATGTTTTTATGCTTATATGATCATTAATAATTTTAGCATCAGAAAGTTGGTTGATTTTTGGTTTTGAGTTTTGGAAATGCATTGCTTTATGCTGATAAATGACAAAAAATGATTATGATGCGATAATATTTGAGATAATGAAATATCATCAGTTAGGGTCTTGGAGACAGTAGATTGAGCACTATGGCTTCTTTAAGGTCTGTCTACTTGCCTGCTCTAATTCATAACTATAATAATTTATAACCGGCTAACTGTTTTTTCTTCTTTGTAATCAATTGAGAAGGTATATGTTATTTTTTTTCGTTAATGGATCTTAAGAAAAACATTATTCTCATTTCTCTCAGTTTTTCGCTAAGGCTGAATCTTATTGTTCCATTTGGAAGTCAAATCACCAAGGCCTGGAGTGTCGGAAACAGCATGGGCTGAGGCAGCTTTTAATCTATTGCTGTTTATGTTGGCAAGTTATTTAAGTTACAACCTTATTCTATTTTATGAAGAAATTTGAGACACCCCTTCCCCCTCCTTCTCTTTTCTTTTTTCCTTTCATTTATGTTTATTTTTTTATGTTGCAAATCCTTAATCCTTCTATTGCTTTTGGTTGTGTTTTTTGTGAAACTGAGATAAAGGAGTGTTTGAGAGTGTAGTTGTTTCTTTTCACTAAAAAATACATAAAAAAATGATGTTTGATTATAAATTCCATAAATATACTTCTAATTCATCTTATTTATTGCTATTTGCAAGATCTTTGGATGCTTATAATGCCACTTAGCAATTAAACGAACAAGTAGACTACTGGAGAGAAGTTTGTGGACTTGAAAAGGCAAACTGCTATTATTCATTTCTAGCTTGCAGATGACCTTGGTAGAGTGTCTGGTTAAATTCATCCAATTTCTTAAGATTTTGTGATCCAAGTAATAAATCCTTTGAGTTTTCAATGACTTTTGGAGTTGCGTCCTCTAGCCTCTTCAGGAAATTGTCCTTATTTGCTTTGGTAGGCTTTATGGAATTTGAAGTGAGTTGTTAAAAAATATTTGATTAGATAAAATTGCTTCTTTATTGTTTCTTGTGTTACTAAAAATGTTTTAGGAAGCATAATTACTCAAAAAGATGATCATAATACACGATAATAAAGATAATAGGGACAACCTCAACATTCAAGTTCTTTGGGTGATCACAAATTTGTTAACAATCCTATATGAGAAACTTTGAAAAAGCTAACCTCTTTTTCTATGCTATAATTAAAGTGTGATTCTGGTGTCAAAACAAATCCTCTAGTTCCTTAACTACCTCCTGAAAATTGCTTTCTATTATGTATCATGATTATAACTAATTTCCTGTCGATTCTTGGGATTGCTTTATTGGTGGTTTTTGGGATTATTAATTGAAAAATGCAAGTTTTGTCATCCAATAAAATTCCCTAAGGTTCTGCAAAATTGTCTATATGAAATTATTAGTCATGAGCTTTCAGATAAAACTCCTTTCACATTGAGGTGTAATCACCCTTTTGAAGATATATATATATATATATTACACCACATCTTCAATCAGAATAGAATACTTTTCACATCCTAGAATGTGTGTGACTTCTAAATATTCAGTTCTTGTTTAAAAGCTTCCAAGTCTTTCTTTCTTCTTATATTGACGAACGTATCAACAATACACTACTACACAAACTGAAGTAGTGGAGGATTTTCAAGAATGATACAGAATGATGGATGTGACGTAAACAACTGTCCCATGTAATGAGGCAGAGTATGAGAAGGCACAATCAACATAAATGGTTTGCAAGTCGGGGAGTTAATGAGGAAGACATTCTAAAAAACCTCCTCATGGATCTCTGACTAGTAATTAAACGTCGCCTCTGTTTTGACCTAGTTGGTAAAGTGAGCTTAATTTGTTGTTGAACACATTGTTTATAATATGTGGCTAGATTTCTTTCTTGGCTGGTTTTGTATTTCCCTACTTCAAACATTATCATAGTCATATCATACACTAAGCTTTAAAGTAGCAGAAGACTAAATTTTAGAACTTGTTATAACAGGTACCATTCTTTCACATAATGGATAAGCAACTACTAGATGCAATATGTAAAAATGCTAATACCATGCCTATTTGACCAAGGTGCTTGTGTAGATCGCATGACAAATCTTATTAATGAGGTTGCCTAAACTCGTACATCACTAGTAGTGCCTGCTCAGGTTTCCTTAATGTTGAAAGTAAACCAAATTTTGGTTTTTTTGAAAAATAAAAGAACCTATCTACTAGTTGAGAACCAGTTGATTAGTTCAGAAATGGTTGATCGATTTAGTTGGCAAAAAATATTTCCTATTTATATTAGAATCTCCTTTGAGTAATTTAATTCATTATTTGTCTAAGACTTGAGGCCTATAAATAGGCTTGTAATAAGAAGCACAATACATATATATGTAAAGAGGAATAAAAAAAACACTTAATAAGATTTTTTTCTTTTCTAATCTTCTTCTTGTTCTCTAGTTTTGTATCTGTGTTTTTGTTGTCCATGCTCTCAAAAGTGTTATCAGAGATTTTTTTTTTATTTAACATGGCCAATCTAAACTTTTCACTGTAATATCTTTGTTTGACAAATAACAATATTAAATTTGATGTATTCATATAACAGCTTGGCTAGGTTTCCAAGATATGTGAAAAATGGTTGGAAAAGGCTTTAAGAAGTATAAAAAAAGTAACGTTGACTGCTTCCAAAAGGAAAGCCATGTAAAAGGTGTGAATGAAGGGTAAACAAAGTACTCACAATCATCTACCAATGTTTGGGTGATGTCACTTTTGAGATAGCAACTAATGTAACCATCACCAAGTAAGCATGTGAAGTTTTGTAACAATCAAATCAAGGAACTGACACTATCAGAAAGGTACGCTACAAAAGTTACGAGGTGACTTTGTAAAGCCACATATGCTTGAATTAGAAGAGTATTTTAGATTACTTTTTTAGAGTATTGGCCATATACAATCAAATTAAAAAAAATAGAGAAAAGATGGAGGAAACACGTATGGTAAAAAATATTCAACATTCTCTACAAAAGAAGTTCCATTATATGGTGATCACGATAAAAGAATCATAAAATATGGACTTTTTTATTGTTTAAGGATCCATGGAAAAATTACAAGTCTATAAAAAAAGAGTCAATAACATTCAAAAAGATGTAAGTGCACAATCATTCTTTTTAAAATATTATTAAAAAAAAAGTAAGATATACCCAAAGAGAGAGAGAGTATAAACAAGACAAAGGAGAAGGATGAAGAGATAAATTTGAAAAAAAAACTGAGACAGTCTTAACAAGTCAACTAGTTGACCAAATAAAGTAAACTGGTCGATCAATTAACTGATATTGACAATTCAAAACTCATGACTAACAAAACAAAAGTTAAATATTATATTTACAAGAAGATGAGCCATTATGCTATGAATGACTAGAATCCAACTAGAAGAGTTAAAGAGAATACTAACCTTGCTGTATAGAAGGAGAAAGAAAACACTATATTACTAGTTCAAAATGAATTAATGTAAGCCAAATAAACATGTGGTTTCTAGATAATGGTGCCAGCGATCACATGCATGAAGATAAAAATAAGTTTATAAAGCTTGATATAATTAAGAAAGTTGAAATCAAATATATAAAAATACCCGATCAAATTGTAAACAAGGATCTATAAAATAGATTTATAATAAAGAAAATATAATATATTAATGAATAGAGAGGAATAATAATAAAAAATCACTTTAATAAAATTGCCTTCCTCTCTAATCTCCTTGTTGTTTTTAAGTTCTGTATTTCTGTTTTTCTGTACATACGTACTTGTTTTTCTTCCATCACTTAACTCATCCCTCATTTGCCCTGGTGACTTACGTGGGGAAGAATTGTTAACCTGGGCATCGGACCCTGTTCAAGTGTTTCCCTTTTTCAACACGCACGGTTATTGCCATCATTGAAGCTGAAGCCTTTGCTTTCTTTTCCGAGGACTTGAAGTTTGTAGCATTTCAATTCCGCAGGCTGAATTTAAAAATACGTGAGCATTTGTTTAGGCTCCATTCTCACCAATGGAGGACATGGGCTACATGCTTCATTTAAGCAGCGTGGTTTAGATATATAAAAAAACAAGGGGGGGAAGAGTTAGGTGAGCTCAACAGAATTAAGCGTGGGCTGACATTCGAACAATTGTCTCCACGCTTGCTTCTAGCGGCCACATATTGTATAAAACAAAACTCGCAGCAAGAACACTAGGAGGGGTGTTCCAAAGCCAGAAGACCCTGGTTTTACAGTTTGAGAACCATAATATTGACAAGGATTAAAGGGTTTTGCAACAGTTTATTCCTTGCGTGTAAATTCATTCTACCATATTGTTCGACACTTGGATGGCCATGCATTAATGTGAAAGAAAGAAATTTCTCAACTCAAGTGGAGGCAGGGTCTGCGTTTGCTCCTCTATCGTAGCTTTCCATCCCCCAGATAAATGGCTTAGGCCCAAAAGAGCTGAGAATTATTCGCTTTTCCCAGAAAGGCTAAAGCCTACAGGCTTATATTTTAGGTTGGACCATGGCAAGAGAATCTAAGGTCCATTTCAAAACCGAATACCTAGTTAGGCCATGTGGTCTTAAATTGTTCCTTCGAGCTGCCCTACCTTCAGAGTCTATCCATGCCTTCTTAAGAAATAAAAGGATGGTCTCATGTGATGCAAACTCAATGGTTTGAAAGACATAAATACTTGTTCTCAAACCATAATCTTGACAAGGATGGTCTCATGTGATGCAAACTCAATGGTTTGAAAAACATAAATACTTGTTCTCAAACGAACAATTCTATTACTATGTCGTATACAAATCGATGCTTTTTTACATAAATGTCCCTGTGTAGGCAACTGGTTTTTTTCAGGGAACTTGAACAGATGTGGATCTTTTCTCTTAGCCTGTTCATTTTTTAAGGAGCTTGAAGGGATATGAATTCAGCTCGCATTATTGCATTGCATTGCATTGCATGTGTGTGTATAATTTAGCCTTCGTGTGCACGTTAATGGTAGCTGCAGGCTTTTTGGAAGAGCAGAATGAAACCACAGACAAAAAATTGTGAGCTTAATGATTCCAAATTAACTTTGAAGTCCTTAATCTTTGACTTGAAGCCAAAGAAAACGAAATATATATACATATATAAGCCTGTGACACACACTTACATATCTAGAAAAGCTCACAAAGTAAGTTAGTCTTCCTTTTATTATAGTATTGGCTCGAGTACACACACACACAGATACATACATACATACATACATACATATATGTATGTATGCATATGTTGTGTTGAGGTTTATATATTATATGGTTGCACCAAAAATAACATTGTAGGGGGATACATCCTTTGTCTTTTGTGCCTCTTCTTTTCCTACACAATATGTATATTTTCGTGATATTTGGCTGCAGCAATGATTTCTACTTCTTCCCTTTTAATCAATTCTTCACCAATATATAATTGTCTTATTTTTTAACAGCATGAAAGAATGTGTTCACACACCTTTATTTGAAAGAAATAAGAGCAAGATCATAAGCTTGTTATAAACAGACCACCTCAGATTATTTGGTGGATAAAGATGTGCTTCAAACTCCTCCAAATTACAACCCATATAAGCAATTGATTTATTTATTCTCAATAAAAGCATGAACTCACATCTTAATTTCCAGCAATTAATTACTTTGAAGTTGATGATAATCATTGCCCTACCTTTTCATGCATGCTTCTATTTACACACTGGGGTTATGATCTGCATCCACGGCTGCCCTGCTGGTCATGATTCTTAGGCATCAATTAAAGAGGAAGCACCACCTTCTAACTGCATGATAGGAGAAATTACAAATTCTGAGAGGAGGGAAGATGAGAGTCAATTATTTTGCATCCTTCCAAGCATTTTGGGGCCTGAGCTGAGGTTTCTTGTGGTCTGGCGGAGAGAAAAGGGAGGGTTGGTACCGGGTAGACAAAGTGATGCAGATGTAACATAAAATAGCATCCAAAAGTGGGACACGATCAATGAAAGGCTAAGAGAATGATGAACGATGGACCCCAAGAACATATAATAGTCAGAAACTCCATTTTTCCTCTGCATTCGCGACCTTTCAATTTCCTTTTGTTTTTCTGATTTTGTAAAGCTCGGTCAATTTCTATAATTGCCTACCCTTGCATGGCCCACTGTTAGAAGGCAGAGATGGGTCCCTCTTGGACTAGTAGGCAAGACCCGATCTGAGTTAGATCTCTCTCGTTGTACTTAGGACCTGGGCGGTCGAGCATTCTGTTGAATTCAAAAACAAGTTCCATTTCGGCAACTTTTGAAGTTTCATTTTTTATTTTACCCTAATTTATCTAACCCGATCGAATGATTAGAGTAGTCCCAATTCCTTTTTTAATCGTTATTACTTACTTAATTGCTGAAAAGTTACAATTGCTTAATTACCATCCAAAATCAGATTTTTTTTTTTAAATTGATTAACTAAAATTAAGTTCAGGATAAATCGCAATATAATTTGGGTATTACCAATTCAACCCTGCTTGTTTTTCAATATTTTAAAAGATCTATTATTTGAATTAGTTAAAATCATTTGTTTTTAAAATAAGGCTCACACTTATATGGTAATATTTCTTAGTTCATAGATTATCATGTTTTGCTTGACATGCTTAGTCTCACTATCTGAATATTTCTTAGTTCATATACTATCATATATTACCCTATCTTTCTTAGTTCATGTATGGTACTATTTCTTAGTTCCTATATTATCTAAATTAGTTAAAATCATTTGTTTTTAAACTTGTTGATTGGATAAGTTTAAAGAAAAATTAAAAGAAAAAAAAATTAGGTTTATCCTTGTCAACTTACCAAATTTATAATTTGAGTTATGAAATTTATCAAGTAAGATTAATTTTTAAAATATTATATAATAAAAAAATAATTTATCATCAATTCAATATGAAAAATAAAATAAAATAAAAATTTCACATTAAAAAATAAAATTAAAAAAAACCAAAATAACAAATAAAAATTGAGCAAAAAACCTTGTTACAATATAACCAAGGCACATGGCCCGAGGGAGGGCCGCACACTTGAGCTAATAATTTTTTTTTTTATAGGGCCAATAATCATCCATCATTTTGATTTTTTTTAAAATATTGATAGGCCACATGATGTGTATTGCTTGAAAGAAAATATTGTTGCCAGCAGAAATCGAACCCACGATCTTAGCCACCAACACACTGCTTAAATCATTTGAGCTACAACTTAAAATGTCTATAAAATCTATTACAACAATATATTAACTTTGTTTATTATTATTTATATAAACAGTTAAACTGACCTCAATTCTTTTAGTTCTTTTGATAAAAAGTCATTGCGGCAATAATTAAGTTCTTATTTTATTTAAATACAATAATTTTAAAAACCAATAACACAATATGATATTTAATTCGTCAGCATTATAAATCTTTTCTATTTTTATTTTCTTTGAAGCTTTTCATACTAATTAATCAAATGTAAGAAAGGCAGCAATGGAACGTGAAAGAGATACAAATTTGCGTTGTCAAATAAAGAGGTAAAGCCCCCAAAATGATCCTCTCTCTGTACTGATAAAATGATATAGTCCCCCCAACAACCACTATTCATCATGGTAAAAAAAATAAAAAAAATATAAAACTAATATATCCAAGGGGAGCCCACAGAAGGCAGCATGACTCAATCGGAAAGTTCTCCGGCCCTCACCGTTGGATGAGGGCAAATTGAGGTGGTGAAAAATGCATTTTTTGAATAAATTGACTGTTTGGTGGAATCCCAACATCATTTTAATTATGTCTTTTGACCAGAACTCGGAGGATATCTACCATCTCTATAATAATTATTATTATTCTAAAAGAATGGTAAAACACCGTAAAAATATCATTTTTAATTTTAATTTTTTTACTATTGTAATGGCAAAGTCATGTTTTTTATTTATTTTTTATATTGTAATAGGGTACTGTAGCCATGATAAATTTATATTGTTTAAAAAAAAAATCTTTGTTTTGCGTTGATTTTTTTTTCCCTTTTGTTATTTACACTTGATATATTTATCAATTTATACTTAGTTTTTTTTTTTTTGTTCTTGTCTTCATTCTTTCATATTTTTCTTTTTAAAATCTTCCATTTTTTCTCTTAAACTTCTATATTTTTTGAAAAAAATTATTATTTTTTATTTCCTTAAACTTCTATATTTTTTGAAAAATATTATTATTTTTTATTTTTGATACTTGAAATATTTATCACTTTATATTTATATGCCTTGTGTGTGACTTTTATTTTTTCTTTGTAGATGACACTCTACACTTACAAGTGTGCATTGGCTTTTATTTATTTTTTCTTTGTTAATGGGGTAGATGACATATCTTTTGCTCCTAGTTAAAATGACTTAGGCAAAATAGTGTTTGCCTTTTTTTTTTCCTCTAATTTTTTAATTGATAACTATTTTATATATGTATTTTTTAAAATATTTTTTAATTTATATTTAAATTAATATCCCTTCTCTCTAATTTTTTATATTGTTTATTTATTATTTTTAAATAGAGATTTTTCTTGTATTTAATGTTTCGAAAAGATTTTTCTAATTCATCTATAATATTTTTAATTTTTTATATAAATCAAATTTATTATTATCATACTTATCTATCTTTTACTTTTATGAGAATGCTTATCTTTTTATTTTATAATTTCATTGCCATTAACTACTCTTTCTCATTTTATTAGTTTATACATTTTAAGATTTATTTTGTTTTGCGTAAATAATATCTTTAGATTTCTCTATTAAGAGAATTATGATATAATAAAATGCACTTTCAATATTGTTTTATTTTTTTACTATGTTAAAAATTAACTTAAGATCCTGTATATTTTTATTAACTTATATGATCCTCATTTTATTTTATTATATGTAAGCATAAACATTTCAACTCAAATTTATATTTTTTACTTGATGCCAAAAAATAAGTTAACAATAGCAATATATTTATTATTTTATGTTAGAAAAAAATATTATCTAAACCGCGGTGAAATATGAGTCAAACAACTAATATTTTTCTATGAAAAAATATTAGCCAATTTTGTTTTAGTTAATCAATCTACTCTACCAAACATTTAAAAAAAAAAACTTTCCCAATTATCGAAAAATATTTTAAAAAAAACTTTCCCAATTATCGAAAAATATTTATAAAAACCACACTTACAACTTTTACTTTTAATCATCAATAAGCTGTAATTTAACTAGTTTTAGTGTCCCTTTCTCATTAAGATATTTCAAATTCAAACCTTTTTATTATAACAAAAAAAAAAATCAATTATTGAGGAAAGGTTTCATTGTTTAACAATTAGTGATGACCCCTTTTAATATGGGGTCAAATTATTTTTTTTATACAAAAAATAATATCCATATGCTTTAATGAAGTAAAAAAGAACATAAAAACCTAGTCTTGATGAACCTGAGTTAACATAACAAAATTGTAATTACGATAATTAGGACCGAGCTAATTCAAGATATCTTGCAAAACTTGCATTCTAAATTATAAGACTGAAATAACTTGATAAAAAACAAAGACAGTAATTAAGTCTTTTTGTTTAAAGAAAAATCGAGTTAACTATTCAAATCTGTGACCCATGTTATTAGAGTCAAAGCTCCCAATCTTGAAAAACCATGAAGTTCAATTCCTAATTTATTTAATATTGAATGATGGAATAATTTTAATAATATAAAAAGATTTAAAAAATTAAAATTAAAAGAATTAGGATCATAATTGAAAAACAAAATAAATTTTATATTTTATTAAAGGGATACATTGAAAAGAAAAATCAATTTAGTAAAAAAAAATTCAAAAGAATGAGGATCAAAATTGATAAAAAAATAAAAATAATATTTTGATTGAAGGGTGAAATTGAAATGAATAATAACTTTTATAAAAGGGCCAAGGAAAAAATTAGAAATCAAAATAATAAGGACCAAATTAGAAAACATAATACAATCAATTTGAATTAAAGGATGAAATTGAAAACTAATAACCTTTTACAAAAGAACTAAGGAAAAAAAATTAGAAATCTAAGGAATGAGGACCAAATTGAAAAATATAATATTTGATAAATTGAGATTGAAAGATGAAATTGAAAAGAAATAAAACTTCTACAAAAGGACTAAAACTAAAAATTAAAAATAAAAAGAATAGGAATGAAGTTGAAATATCAACAATTAAGGGGGCTAAGCTATCATTTTCCAGTGAAGGGGAGGTGAAAAGAAAAAAAGAAAAAAAGGTCACCGCTGACAAATTAGACCACCATTAGAGACACGTGCTCCACCAACAAGAAGAAAATATGACGACACTTTCAATAACATAATAAAAAAATATTTTTCAACTCAAGGATGTGTCGCAGCATCATCCAAAGTACACTGATGCCTCCCATGTGCCTTCGGGAGTCGTACATGAGCCTATCATTCTTTGTTTTTAATAATTTTTAGTCAAATACCAAATTATCCTCGATTTAACATGTTAATATTAAAAAATTCTTTGAAAAAATATCACCTTGAGGTCAATTTTATTTTTTTAACATTCAATTGTTTTTTGATCGTTTCACTGCACTTTTAATTTTGTTTATTTATTTATATTTTTTTAAATATAAAATTGTTCCTCATCTTACATGATAATAACAAAAATAACATTTCAAAAATAACATTTCAAAAGTAATAAATTATCCTTTAATGTCAATATATAAAATTTTGCTTTAAAGATATTTTAATTATTTTACTGTACTTTCAAGATGAAAAAAATCATGAATACCCTTACTCAGTATGAAAATAATTAATGCATCTCATGAAAAGATCTTATGCCTCAATTAACTAATTACACTGTTTAGTAAATAATAGTAATAAGTCTACACTAGAGTACTTTTCCATCCGGTTTTAGCTTTTGTTAATGTTGCGAGACAAAGTTGGTTTTGTTTTTTTCTGTGTTTTTAAGAAGAAAATTATAATTTTGCATTAGAAGGATCGGTTTTCTCCCGAATTCCCCTTAGAGTCTGGTCTAAAGTTTTCCCTCCGCCAATTTATAATTAAAATCAAGCTTTTTAACTCAAAAAAAGTAATAAATTATCCTTTAATGTCAGTATATAAAATTTTGCTTTAAAGATATTTTAATTATTTTACTGTACTTTCAAGATGAAAAAAATCATGAATACCCTTACTCAGTATGAAAATAATTAATGCATCTCATGAAAAGATCTTATGCCTCAATTAACTAATTACACTGTTTAGTAAATAATAGTAATAAGTCTACACTAGAGTACTTTTCCATCCGGTTTTAGCTTTTGTTAATGTTGCGAGACAAAGTTGGTTTTGTTTTTTTCTGTGTTTTTAAGAAGAAAATTATAATTTTGCATTAGAAGGATCGGTTTTCTCCCGAATTCCCCTTAGAGTCTGGTCTAAAGTTTTCCCTCCGCCAATTTATAATTAAAATCAAGCTTTTTAACTCAAAAGCAGAAAAGATTATCACATGGAATGTTTGTACCAGACATGATAAAAACAAAGAGGCTGAGCACCCAAGGCAACGGCCCAGCGGTGGAATGGCGTCTTGCGCCTTCTGCTGTCACGGGTTCGAGTTTTGGAGTTGCATGTCTGTCAGCCCCGCGCTGCCTTACCTGCCTGCTGGGTTTGCAGGGTGTTTAGTGGGCCGTGGGGATTAGTTGTGATGCGCATAAGCTGACCCGGACACCCCCCGTAAATAAAAAAAAACAAAGAGGCTGAGAAATAAATACTGGTCAAGTGAATACTGGCCAGGGACCACGTCCGCGACCGTAGGTGATCCATTAGCATTTTTCAGTGCTTCCTTCTCAAGCAAACAACCTCAAATTATTAGCTCAATGGAAGCTTTGTCACCCTTAATCCCAATATAAATCCAAATAAATAAAAAAAATTCGTTCAGCCATGTGAGGGATGCTTAGAAGTTCAAAAAATCACAATCAATCTGTCATATTCCCCACGTACCTCTTCCAACTGTAGGCAATTTAAGCTCAATGTTTCAATATTTGTTTTTGATTAATATAATTATTTAGTTTAATTTACACCTATATTGATTAATCCCATAAACTTCAAAATTAACAAATTCATAAACTTTTAATTTTAATAGCTGAGATTTATGAAACTCCAACTAAAAATTTTTATAAAATAAATCTACAACTTAATTAATTCAACTACACCTCTTAATTTGTAAATGTTTGCTCACAAAAGAGAAAGATAATTAAAAGAAACTCGCTTGATTAATTTATTAACAATCGCATGTAAATTTATTGCTGATATATAAATGCATATTCCCGATAAGAATGTACTCATTTCCATTGCGTTGCGAAATGTCCATGGGATGGATCTTCGCTTCCATAATGCCATGGCGGCCATGGGAGCCTCTGCGAAGAGAACATGCATTTTGTACGTAGCAGCAATTACTGATGATGGGTAGTAGCCCTCTGTGTTATGAATGTGTCCCTAAGCAGGAGACATTCATCTTCCAAATGCCTTCATTTTTTCCCTGCTCCCCGAAATTGGATGTGTGACATGATAAATTATTTAAAATTCCAAATTTTATTCTCTCTTTCCACGTAAAAGGTGAGATTTACGAATTTTTTTTATCGTGTGGGAGGAATATAACTCCTAATATATTTTATTGCGGATATCTTATCTTGATATATGCAAACAAAGCACCAGAGGCTTGCATCTACCAAGTGACAAGTTAATTAAAACCTTACAAGTAGCCATTTAAAAATATTCCAAGTGTCATTCAAATTAATACAAGGATATTAATTAATATATAATATTCAGCCACAGATTTCTCTAAAAAATATTCAGTTAAGCCACTTGATATCCTTCTCTTTACCCTACAACTGTACATTTTATTGTTTGACTTGATAAATGATGATTTGAAGAAAAATACCATTTTCTTTCATCAATGTACATTTAGGGTTTGTTATCTCAAAAAAGATGTTGTGGATCAAGGTACAGTTTCTTTATATAATTATCTGGAAATGAAAATAATGAAGTTTCTTTATATATTTTTAAATTCATCAATGTACATTTAGGGTTTATTTTATATTTGATTGTTCATATTTATTATTAGAAAATTACTTGCATGTAAAATATTTTATATTGACAAATTTTTTCCACATTTTACAGAAAATAAACATATTAAAATCATAAAAATATTTCTTATAAAATATTTTACATGAAAAAACTAGATAGAAAATATAAGTTTATATAAGAAATTTGACTTCAAATCTCAATAAAAGTATAGTTTTAGCAGTCTTTATGGACAAATAGAAACATACTATTATTAATTCCATAACACTTTTAAAAGCCCGAAGGTATTTACGTTTTAGATCCTATTATTTACATATTTTTTTAGTTCATATTTAGACGGTGTTTATTTTTTACTTTATATTTTATAAACAATAATAATTAAAGTAATATATTTTTTAATTGCAGATCACACAATGCGTGGGTAATTAACTAATTTATCATAAAAATGGATTTTATTAAAAAAACTTTAAAAATCTTGTCATTTTTTTTTAAAAGTCTAATGAACACACCATCATTGGTGTCTTTTAATTTTTGTATAACATTTATTTTTAATTGCCTTATGAGAAATATGATTGATGACGTGTATGGATCCATAATTAACTACTGTTGCTATCCGATAATTCTAGTTAAAATGAGGGCATATTGTTTGACGATCACTTTTTTTTTTTCTTTTTCCCTGGAGATAAAGATGGAAAGGTACATTGTTTGACTTGATCACTTAACTATATTAACGGTCAGATACTATTAAGAAACATTGTATCGTCATGCCGTGTGAGGGAGCACAGGTGGGGTCATGGAATCTCTTGAAACTGTTCTCTAATTTTTGAGTGTTTTTAAATATTATTAAAAAAATTTCTATCATAATTCCAAAAGTTGCATGTGTCACTACCGACTTTTTTAAATGTAAAATAGTCTAACATAAATTATAATACATAAAAAATAAGAGATGATAAACAAAAAAAGAAAGGAAAAAAAATAAAAAAAATAAATCCTATACACACACTAAAACTCTAATGATAACATTACAAATACTATCGTAAAGATCTTAATGATATGATTTTAACAACACAATAAAAGACCATCAATAATAATCATACGAGTTGTACAAAGGCAAGTGAACCACCCACCACTTTTAGATAGCTCGTATGACCCAAGATGGTTGCCATGTTTGCTATTGTTGGATTTATCTTGTTGAAATCTTTTAAATGATATTAGTGGTGTTGTCATTAGAATTTTAGTGTGCTTATGAAATCTTATTCTTTCTTTTTGATTTTTTTTTATCTCATCTCATTTTACAAATTACAATAAGGAGAGAGAGGAAAAAAACCCTAGAGGCACAACAAAAATTCAATGATAACACCATTAATATCATCAAAAAAATCTTGATAAGATGAATCTAATGATATAAAGAAAGGCCTTAAAAAATGATCGGAGTGGGCCACAAAAACCGTCCAAAGAAAAGTGAGCTACTTACACCTTTAGGCAGTTTGTGGGGCTTACTTCGATCACCATTAATGACCTTTATTAGTGTCATTGGATTCATCTTGAGAAATCTTTTAATGATATTAGCGGTGTTTTCATTGGAGTTTTGATGTGTTTTCAGGATCTATTTCTTTTTTTTTTTTGTCTTTTCTCTCTTCTCTTTCTTTACTGTAATTTGAGTAATGCCATTTTACAATTTGATTAAGTCACTAGTGACACATATGATTAACGAGTCGTAAATGTCATCTATGACTTTCTAAATTATGCTATTTGTTTAAATTTTTTTCTAGACTATGTTATTTTTCTAATTTTTTTTAATATGCTAATTCTAAAAAACCTTAATTTTTCTTTTATATATTCATAATTTTTTGATCCACTACTAATTCTTGTGAAATGGCTTTCTCATCTGCATTATAAACTTCTTTCATATAACATTAAAATACATATAATAATACAATAAAAAAAACAGAGAGAGAAAAAGATCAGACAATAAGTTTTCCTGTCAAAATTATTGTCTAGTTTGCTAGACTAGTTATTAAGCAAGTTGTCTGGTCTCATTAAACCTAATTGAACAACTAGGTTTAGTGACCTTGACTCAAAAGACAAATCAAACTAAAAATTGTTTGGTGGGCCTTGGCCTATACACTATACCAGGCAAAAAACTATCTAATCAAGTTTGGTGGGTCTAGCCCAAATAGTTAGAGTTGTTTGTTCAAGTCTGTGGGCTTTAACCCAATATAACAGTAAGCATGCTAGCTATGCAATCACTGGCACCTTTATAGAAGTTATAGGTGCACTTGTCAGTTTGACGCCATACACCTCTTATTAGTAAGGCATGCTACCTTTTCAGTATAACACCATACAATCACCTATGAGCACCTACTTGTCTTGTCAATAAATATCTATTTTTATCACTAATGATTATAGTGCCTGCCTATCCATATGACGCCTAGATAGCCTTACTTGAATGGTATATGTAATTGTTATTCATAATTACTCCATATAGCATGTCTACAAATCTATGTTTTATCTGATAATTTTATGTGATGAAGGCATATAAATACCTTAGGTCACCAAGAAATAAAAAAAAGGGGATAGGATATATAACCATATATAATCTTCACACATTTACTTTCCCATACTCTTGTTCTTTTTGTTATATATTTTTTCTCCTACAATTTATTAACTTAAGCATCAAAGATTTTCTTATCCTAACAGATGATGTGTTTTGTAGAAGTTTAGGAACCAGCCTAGCCCAATTTAATAAAATTTTCTCTAAAGCCCATTACACTAGTCATGGAAAGGCCTAACTCAATTTGATTTTTTTTTACTTTATTAGTGACACCGTTTATTGAAATTAAACAAAAGTTAGTTCACTCTCGTTTTATACATTTCTAAGAGTTTTTTTCATGACTTATGATTTAAAAATACCAAGAGATAGGATAATAATGAACCTATTCACCGTAGGTACACCAGCTCTTCCAAATCTTTAACAAATCAACCATTAAATAAAAGTGCTCGCTGAAGTTGTTCTAACAACATAATAATATCTTCAAACTTTATCATTCCTTCAATGTGTGATACAATAACTAGCTTCTCTACACATATCACTAAATACATGTAGACAACTCCAATTTATCAAAGGAATATAGAAAAATATTGAATAAAAAAGTAGGTGTGAGGAGACTCGTGCTTTAATCCTATAGAGTAGTCACTTTTACCATGAAGAATGCTTTTATATTAGATGTTCCAGAAGTGAAAGAGGCTCAACAAGTTTTAGCCATAAATATGGCTACCACCATATAACTCGTTTTTAATCTCAATTATGTACTAAAAAGGACCCCGACGCGAGATGAAATCAATAATGATACAAGCTTTCAAGAATGAATATCGCCATAACTAAATTGGGATTTCTCTATTATACCATCAGATGTTGCACACCTATCACTTCTAATATTGCGTGTCCATAAAAAAACTTAGACAATCATAATGGACCTATAAACTTTAAGGAACATATACATAATATGCAAAATATTTTGGAGCTTGTAACAAAAAAAAAATAATATTATATGTAAAACCCTTCCTACCATAATACAATATGAATATATTTGGGCATGATACCATAATCCAAAGCCTAGCTCCATCATTGACTTTTGTGATTACTACATCAGACTCCTCTCCTACTTAAATACAAGCATACCAACTAAAAAAAAACTAAAATATTTTTCATTATATAATGAGAAGATGAAAGTACCAAGACATGTCTCTAAATGTTTAACGAGGTAATTCTTAATGCAAAAAGTTTACTCGAAGCCGTTTCCATTGAAGCTCTAATTAGTAAAGTCTAAAACCATTTTATATGGGAACAACTGTATGTTATTCCTGATTGGACTTTCCTTAAAATAAAATAGACAATTGAAAACCATATTCAAGTTGAAGAATCGAATGTTACTAGGCAAGGATATTCTCAATTCTAACAACATAAAACAGAATCTCCTAAGCGTTATCGGTCTTTTAGCAATATTTGACTACCACCACACACATTAAGGTATTTACTACCATTAAATAAAAAACATAAATGCAATATCCCATCCTATGAAGAATGATTCAAACATGAAAAATCCTAATAAATGTTGTATTTTTCATCATGATAATGAGTAATATACCAATGATTGTTATACCTTAAAAAAAAAAGATTGAAAGATTCATTGCTAGAAGTTAACTCTAACATAATATAAAGAAGGAAAGACAATTTGAATAAAAAGGAAAAAAGGTGAATGCATGTTATAATACATTGTCCGAGATCAAATAGTTTTTGAATATTGTATCTCCATTTACTTATCAATATATCTTTTAAATGAAAAAACAATGTTGTTTCTCCAAATAGCGTTTATATGTTTTTTTCATGGTATTGCTTATCCTCATATATACATTAGCTCCATATCTTTTGAAAAATCTCTATGTCTCAAATAAAATCTTCAGTCTCTATATAATAAACTCTCTAAATGTTTATAATGGAAGTTTCTTCATTGTCATTTGCAAGATTTTTACCATGACTTAACTTTTAAAAAAATGTTCTCCACCTTAGGTACACTTTCTATTTGGCTTAAATATCAAAACTACTTATGGTGATTAAAAGTCTATGAAAATTCTCCATGTTTTTCTCTTAGTGACTTACTAATAAAAAAAATAGAAAAGTTACGAAAAGCATGCGAATAGAAAATATTTACCGAACAAAATCAAGTCAGAGATGAAAGTGTATACAAAAAATTATGAAATCATGGTACGAAAAAACATACAAATGGAAGTAGATAATATAATTCATGATCATGAGTTATAGTAACATAGCAAGTTTTTTTTTTCCTTTATTGGTCAAGTCTTTCAAACATAAAAGTTCATAAAAAGACCATGTGGAAAATGATAACACCATTAAAAAAGAGAGGAGGGGGGGGTGGGAGAGAGGATGGTGGTTGGTTAGAATTGATGTCTAAGTATACTAGACAGTAAGCAAGCAAGCTATATGGTTAACCTAAACTAGACTAGTAAAAAAATATTCAGCTAGGTTTGGTAGCCTTCAACTTAAAAAACCATACCACATAGAAAGTTATATAGTCATGTTTGGTGGGCCTCGACTCGAACATTTAGAGCTATCCAGTCAAGTTCTTAGGGCTTCGATCCTATATAACTCCTAAAATGCTCACTGTGCAACCACTTGCATGGAAGTGATAGGCACACTTGTTTGCATGGCACTATGCAAGCCTTGTGAGTAGAGTGCAAGCCTTATAAATATAGCGTGCTGCCTTTGCAGTACAATATTGGGTAACGACCCATGAGTGTATATCTGTTTCACTAATGATAACTTATCTTTCTCATTAATGACCGCATCGACTACCCTTCTATGTAGCACATAAACAACTTTACTTGCTTGGTATAATTAATTATTCTTTACGATTAATCTATATGATATATTTGCAACTCCATGCTCCACATGATAATTTCATGTGACCTAGGTGTATAAACACTTCAAGTCATTAGGTAACCCAATAAAAAAAGAGGTAGAGCACACAACTGCACACAATATTTGCATGTACACTCTCCTACTTCTCTTTGTTATACATTTTTGACTTTTACACTTTTCTAACTTAAAAATCAAAGCGTTCCTTATTCTTACAGGAAAAGTGTTTTACAAGAGTTTAGGAAACAACTCAACCTAATTTAATAAAAAATTTATCCTAAGCCCATTGCACTCGGTTTAAAGGTTTTTTTATGACTTCATCACCATTTATACATTCCAGCCATTTAATTATCAAAAAGAAAATATACAATACCAATTAAACAAGCTCAAGTTCGTCCAACTTAATTTATACTATTTCAACACCAAGCATGAATTCTGCACAAGCACTTCCAAGTTTAAGCTCCGGGGACAACAGCAGATAGCTTCTGCTAGCTAATTAACCACTTTAATGCAACTAATGACAAAAAATTCTATATATCACTTCAAAATTACAAAACAAGCAATCCGTTGCGTGTGTTTCCACACCGTAATTACCTCAAATTTTATATATTGTCGGAGCAGTAATAAATGGGAGTGTGATTGCAATTGATTTATAAATAATTTTTTGTGTTAAAATATATATTAATAAAGTTTTTTTTATTTTTTAAATATTATTTTTTATATTAGTATATCAAAATAATTTAAAAATGATAAAAACATATTAATTTGAAGAAAATAAAAATATAAAAAAAATTTAAATTTTTTTAAAAACACTTTCAAAACATGAAAACAAACAAAGCCTAAATTAAATGAAATAAATTTTGGTGCATGCATGTATTCAATGTGGACACGGACATTGTACAGTGACTACTATTTGAAACAGCTTCATGGGAAACTATCTTTCATTAATTAATAACCCAGCTTAAAAGAAGCCATGATTTTAGAATTAAGCGTGCCGACTGCCATAGTTTTCGTTATGTAACCTAGCTAGCTTTTCATTGTCGGTGATGATTTGGATTTTGGTGTGTCTTGGTCATAAAGAAAAATACATGTGCGTGCATGCTCTCATGTTCATGGAAAATAAATGGATGCAGTCAAAAAGAAAGGACGACTATATGTGCTTTATAGCGTCATTGGACTGGTTCGGAACTTGGAAACTCTGAATTCATGCATCAAGTCGTTCCAAGTTTTTAATGATTAACAGTAGAGCTTTCCCTTTATATGCATGCAATAAAGTCCCTATAAATCGACATCTATTCTATTTTATGGAAGCTTTAGCTTTTGAATTTTACTGAACTAAGGCCTTTGATCAAATACAGTGCGCTAGTACTCCTCTCTACATGTGAAAAAACGAGAATGATTTGAAGCTTTGTCTTGCTGCACTTGTTATCTTAGATACCAAAGAATAGAGACGTAGCCCTTTCTATACAATTTGCGAGGATTGAGTTTAGAAAGAACAGAACCAAAGGGCAACGGCTTAATCCTTGGAGTATAAACCAATTCGACGCACAATAACTTATCATGGGACTAAAGCTACTTTCCATTTTCAGTCTAAAACGGGTTTTAAAAGCAAAGGACCACCAACTTTAGCCAATAGTCAAACCCCTCAAAGTTAGGCTTTTTGTCAACTGTAATGGATCAAATGATAAAGAAATAAATTTATTGAATCTAAAATGACTTGTGCAGAAAGGTCCAACACAAGCCTGACAAAAGCTTCCCCCCCTTTTTTTTTTGTCGTAGGAAGCTAAATTCACAAGCATCTAAGCGGAAAATCTAGCTACATCATGAAACTCAAGTTAGGAAAAGCTCATGGACAAGTTAGCCATCCTCCATCAAAGGAGTTGCAAGTACAATCGTCCATGTATGGAGTTTTCAACATTAAGATCAAGGAGTACCTGCCCTTTTCTTTTCTATAGAAAGATATTTTGTCTCACATATTTTATTCTCCTATCAATGGAAAATTACCTCCCATTCTTCTTTAAAAAGTGATGCATGTAGTTTATTTTCTTAACTAGAAAAATCCTATTTATTTTCATCCCAAAATTAATGATACTACTATTACCACAGCGGAGCCTTAGTGAAAGCTAAGGACGGCTGTAGTCTAGGTTAAAAAAAAATATTAATGACCCACTTTTTTTATTAATTTTTACATAGTCTATTTTCCATAACAAACCTAATATCCCACCTTTTCTTCTAATACAAATTAATTACTAGCTATTAGCCGCCATTTTGCTTTTATTTTTCCTATCAACACTAATTAATTAGCCACCCATCTTTCCTTGCAATGCTAATTAATTAGTTATATTTTATCTAAATATAAATAATAAATTGGTTCACATGTTTTCTAAATAACTTAGGGTTTTAGCTATTTTTCTCCTCAACAATATACAATTTTAGCTTGGATTTTAAAAAAGAATATATACATAGAGCCGCAAGAGTGTAAAATTATCAGGTAAAAATTTATGAGCTATGACTTTTCATTTTGAATTCAATATTTCACATTCATTATAGTAGATTGTTAATGGAGTAAACAGTAGACTGTATCCTAGAAATAGATGCATGCTAACACACTAGTAGTCTAGTACTAACAATTTACTGGTTATTTCAAAGTTAAGTTTTTCAAATCTCCTAGTAGTTTTTGCATCACTAATTTATCCTTGTATATTCTATATTTTATGAATATTTTATTATGACATTAATATCTTTTGATCTTGCACCTGACTTCCCTAATCCCTTTTACTTGAATATGTTATAAATTATAATGGAAAATCAAGAAAACAAGAGAGGAAAAACTATATTTTTATTCTTTAAACCAAATGATCAAACATCAACTAGTAAAGAACATTCTCCTTCCAATATTGATGTGTCAAATCATAGTGAACAACCCCCTTTCAAATCTCAAAGAGTTGAAATTGATGTTAATACTCTTGAACGAGATCTTGAGTTACGAATTCCAGTGTGGAAACATCTTATTAATCAATAAGATAAAATTAGAAGAGCTTATATCAAAATGGATCTATATCAACCTAAGTTAGCAGAGTATCCAAGGATTGAATCAGGGAGACAGTATCGTCGATTTCAATACACTTGGTTTGATCAATTTTCTTGGCTAAAGTACTCTCCATCAAAGGATGCAATATTTTGTTTTCCATGCTTTATCTTTGAAAACAAAGTGCCTTGTCATCTCACATTCACCACCGAAGGCTTTAGAAGTTGAAAGAGGGTTAATGATGGGGTTAGATGTGCATTTTTTATGCATGTAGGAAGTCCGACTTCACCACATAATAATACAGTGAAATCTGCTGAAGATTTAATGAAAAGTAAGTAAACATATTAAAGTGTTGAATGCACAAACTATTGAAGAAGTTTAAAAAAATCGATTAAGACTTATGACAACAATTGAAAGTGTTTGATGGCTTAGCTTACAAGCATGTGCATTTAGAGGTTATGATGGATCTTTAGCTTCTAATAATCAAGGTAATTTTTTGGAGATGATAAGACTTACGGGGAGATTGAATGTTGACATTGATGATACTGTCTTAGAAAAAGCTCTGAAAAATGCAAAGTATACCTTGTCGACTATTCAAAAAGAAATTTTTCATATTCTTGAAAACAAAGTGAGGAAAAAGATTTATGAAGAAGTTAGAAATGCAAAGTTTTGTATTTTGGTTAACGAAGCCAAAGATGCATCAAATAAAAAACAAATGGCTATTGTTTTCAGATTTGTTGACATTCAGGGTTTTGTACGAGAGCGTTTTTTTAGTATTGTGCATGTTTCAGATACTACTTCTTCAACATTTAAAAAAAAAATTTATGATGTGCTTGCTCGATATAACTTGCATATTTTTAATATGCGAGGTTAAGGATATGATAGTGCTAGCAATATGCGTGGCGCATGGAATGGACTACAAGCTCTATTTCTTAGAGATTGTTCTGATGCATATTATGTACATTGCTTTGCTCATCGACTATGACTGGTATTAGTTGCAGCAGTTGGAAATGGGATTTCTATTTGGTTATTTTTCTCAAAATTGACAATCATTATCAACCTTATTTGTGTTTTTTCCAAACGTCATACCGATTTACATTATGCTTGAGCTATAGAAATTGCATATATGGTAGCTACTAGAGAATGCGAGACTGATAGAGGGGTTAATCAAATTGGTAATTTATATCGAAGTGGAACTACTTGTTGGAGCTCTCATTTTGATTCTATTTGCAGCTTAATAGATATGTATGGTGTAACTATTATTGTGCTTGAAAGTATGGTTCAAGAAGGATCTTCTAATTCTATATGTGGAGAAACTGGTGGTTGTTTGATTGTGATGAAATCTTTTAAATTTATATTCATCTTATATTTAATGCATAAAATAATGGGGATTACTGATTTACTTTGTCGAGTTTTGCAGCAAAAATCTCTTGACATCTTAAATGCAATGAATCTTGTATCAACTACTAAAGCATTGTTTCAAACTTTGAAAGATGCTGGATTTAATCTTCTCCTTACAAATGTGCAATTTGTTTGTGCAAAATATAAGATTGATATATCACATATGAATGCTTCGTATAAAAAAGCTACAGGTCGTTCTTGTCAACAACAAGGTTCAGTGACAATTTACCAGCATTATCATTATGATATATTTAACTCAACAATAGATTTTTAGTTGGAAGAATTAAATTCTAGATTCAATTCAGTGATGGGACAATGAAACTCCTTGTACTTAGCTCTACTTTAGAACCTAAAGACAACTTTAAATCATTTAAAGTTGATGTTATTTATAAGCTTGCTGAGAAATTTTATGCTGAAGATTTCAATGAACAAGAGATGTATTATTTGAGATCTCAGCTTGAACATTATCAGATTGATGTGATTTATCATAAGAGCTTTCAGAATATGTCTACCATTTCTGAATTATGTCGAAGATTAGCTGAAACAAATAAGTCGCAGCACTATCATTTGATTGACAAGTTAATTCCCCTTGTTTTGACTTTGCCTGTTTTCACTGCCACTACAGAGCGGGCCTTTTCAGCTATGAAACATGTTAAAACTGTGCTTCCTAATAAAATGGAAGAGGAGTTTTTAACAGATTCTATGATGATTTACATTGAACGAGGGCTTGTTGAAGATATTAACTCAGATTCGATCATAGATAAATTTTATTCTGCAAAACATCAAAGGGTGTAGCTTTGATAGTATAATTTATTTTTATTTTTATTTTGAATTTTATATACTTTAAATTTTATTTTTTATATATTTTATGTTATGTATTTGAATTAAAACTTTATTGTTAACTTGATAAATTTATATATCTGAGTGAATAATTGATTTAAAAAATAATAATTTATGTGTATTTATATTATAGCCCAGGATAAAAAAAATTTCTGGCTCCGCCCCTGACTACTACTTGAAATTTTTAAATAATATCCTCTGTTACTATAAACAAAAATCAAATTTACACCCCCATGTCTTCAATCCTGGATTAACTACTGGTAATGACTACTACTCCTCACAAACACCGTTTTTTATATGAAAAATTATAGGTTGGACTTTAGCTAGTTAGTAATAAATATAAGTCAAACACCAATTGATTTTTAAGTTTAAATAAGTGTCGTTATTCTAAAAATAAATGTTTACATGTAAAAAGAATAAGATGAATAATGGTTCACTATCAAATCAAGAAAAAAAAGTTAAAATTAATTGATAATATATAGTAAAATCGACCAGGTTTAGAAAGAGTCCAAATCAACCAGGTAAGATAGTATGCGATTGATTATTACTTAAAAGGGTATTTTTATCAAAGTTTTATATCATTATTTTATACTTGAAATATTAATAACTCCTTAACTAAAGCATGTTTTATAATAACAAGTCTGATACTATAAGATACCTTTAATTTAAGATAAATATTCGTCCTAAATGTAGACCTATCACATAAATCAAAGGATTGATTGATGAGTTGAAGTGTTGAAATTGAAAGGACAAAGAGAAGGTGGAACTTAGAAAAGAGATATTGGTTTAAGTCTAAACTGGAACACTATTTGGTAATTAGATCATAACTTGAGCTATAAAACTTGGATTTAGGTCTACTTTATATGGATGAAAAGTTAAGATATAGGCCTAAAATTTTCATGTGGAAAGCAAGACTAAATTCTGCTGTTTAGAAGTCCAAATATTAGCAACAATGTAGAAGTCTGAATCTGTCCTATAGCCCAGACACTGTTCAGTGTTCAACCCATATCTTGAGTTATAGAAGTCCAAATGACCTTAATTTTTTTTCTTGAAAAGCTGAGATAATTTTCTAAACTTTCATGAGTAAGGTTGGTTCAAATTATGAAGTTATCAATGACGTTTTGTTTAGATAAGAAGATAAGGATTGCCACCAAGTTAAGAGTTGGCCATCTACTAAACAATTAGTCATCAAATCAATAGTTTTCAATTTTAACTTATAAAAGGAGGCATTTTTTTATCAATTTAGATATCTTGGTTTTCATATCAAAATCATGCTCTTACTATCTTTTTATTGTAATACTTAAGTTTTATTAATCTCTTGTTTATGCTTCTCATTTCCTTTCCGTTACTTAGTTAGCTTTTATCTTATGTATGTTTTTATCTTGTTTATTTATGTTTCTTTCTTTTATTATATTTAGTTAATTTTATTATGTCAAGGTGAAAAGGTTACACTAATGGTGTAAAGATAAATATAATGTAAACTCAATATGGACTTTGATATTTGATACTAATATATTTTGTATTTGTTATCTAATTTACTCTTAATACTTTTCTTGTTAAATGGTTAATCTAGATTTATATTGTATAATACTTGGTACAACAAATACTTGGCACTTTCATAGCCCAACCGTATAGTATAACTTACACATGTGCTATGAAAGAAACTTGATTTTTTGTTAACATAAGTTATAATCGTGAATATCTGATAATATTTACAAGTATTAGCATTATTCGAATAAGATAACTAATGTAATCATGTTAACAACTTATAATCCAATTGGAACCTCTTTTGTGTGTGGTTTCCAATTGAGTAATAAAAATAGTTTATACTATACTTGTTTAAAATACAATTAGTGGATCCACTACTTGATATTTGTTTTTATCATTGTTTGATCCTCACATTGATTTTCCATCTCGAAGTTCTCATCAACTTTTTCTTTGTTGTTGTTGTTGTTATTGTTGTTGTTGTTGTTGTTTTTGTTGTATTATTGTTGTTTATAATTTATATAATTAACCTCCCTGTAGTTCGACCTCTGTCTTGTCGGGTTATTTATTACTTCGACACTCCTGCACTTGGGAGAATACATCAATCTTTTGGTTGTCTCAGTGATCGACCAAGAAAATTGAAGTCTTGACCGAATAGGAAAAGGTAAACAACCTAGAGATATAAGCTCACGTGTTTAAATTGAAGACCACATTCTATTCTAAACAAAAGTCCTTAACAAAGTAAACTAAAAATTATTATAGATTAGTTATGATTCATAAGACTTCTAAAAAGAGGATGTGTGCATATAGAAATTCAAGTTGTATTAGAATTCATAATATAACTTTGTATCTACTATAAATAATATGTATAAGATTAGAAGTTTACGTGAAAATCAAAATTTATAACAATATAAAAAGATCATCTAGTTATTGAAAATGATGGTCAACCCCATGTATGCCATTTTATTCTCAAGTCTTTTTTTCTATTTATCCCTTTCTTTTATTACTTACCTTTAAAATTTTACTCTACCTTTACTACTTTATCTTTTTTTCATATTCTTTATTTGTTTGGTATAATTCATGATTAATGAGCCTATTAATATTTAAAAATAAACACATACATTTTAATATGATTTGCTACATTATTATCTACCTCTACTCGGGATTCAATTTCTAATTGTATTTTTTCCTTATTGAAGGAAGAAATAAATAAAAAATAAAACATGATTAAAAAGTCAATAGTCGATCAACAACTTCATATTTGATTGATCATCGCGATTATATATTTAATTGATAAATTGGCATACCTAATAGGATAACTTCATCAATAATATTGCCATCTAAAAATAACTATAAGCAAGATTATTGCTATAATGATTGATGATCAATTAGTACGTGAAATAGATAAAGGCTATTATCTTGGTCGTGAAGAGCTATCAATCCTTTATCACAATAGGTACTAGTAGAAGTGTGTTATAACATGACTCTTAGTCGTCTAATTTATCATAATAGTATATAATTACACTTAGACAAAGCCCTAATATCCCTCTACACTCTCTTATGCTTTTTTATATTTCTCAACATTTTACCTTTACCAGCTTTCAATAGATATCTTGGTATTTTTATGCCTTTAGCACATCCTATATCTTTTTGTATACTGATCAGATGGTGTTGTGAGGTGGTTATAATCAATTTTGTGTATTGTATTTATAATATAGAAATAATGCATTAAGTTAATTCTTGAAAGGATGTAGTGAAATATCCAAAAATGATTCATAGAAACCAAATATTCATTTATTTACACCATTACATACAATGTTTGATATTAAAAAAAAATATTAGCAAATATAGTATAGAAGCAACTTAAGAAATGAAAAAAGATATATAAAGATTTTTGTGTTTGTTTTTAAGCAAGATATTTCTTTCTAAGCTTTTTTGGACATGAAAAGGTAATTTTAAGAGTAAAAAAAATAATTAAGTTAATTCTTGAAAGGATGTAGTAAAAAAAATAAGTTTTGAAGCAAGACTTCACCTTTTATGGTTTATTGTTGGTGCAAAAGGACATTTTAAGTTTCAAAAAGAGGTATTGCCTTGTAGGACTTGCATGACATGTCTAAGTACTTGCAATTATACTCATCTAATCATGTTTTAAATGGAAAAAATTATCTTTAAATAAACATATCTTATTTTCTAAACAACAATGAGACCAAAAAACAATGACATATTATATTAAAAGATGTAGTATAATTTTAGAACACATAGCAAATGAATATAATAAAAATAAGGTTTTTATGACCTTATCCATAAAGTTTAGGAATAAAAATGAGTTGACAATGCGATACTTATTTTTATCTTCATGTCATCGTTCTCCATCCCAACTGATTGCTTGCTGAGGTTATTATAAAGATAGTATAAAAATATGTAAAAATAACCAATCATATATGGGGAAAAACTAATGTTAAAGCCAATAATAGGAACAAATAAAAAAATTAACCAAAAACTATAACAGAACAAAGTTGTCCAATATATTATTGTAATAGTTGATGAACTTATGTAAAGAAAAAAAAAAGAACAATATTGGTCTAAATTAGTTAAACAATAAGATAAGAAGGTATCCTCAAGTATTCATAAACAATAAAAAAAGGACATTACTCTTAAAAAACTAAGAAAAACATACAAAGAAAAAATAGCCACAACATGTTACAAACAAAGTAATAGTTGATAAACCTAACAACAACAATACCTAATTGATAAAATAAATTGCTTTCATATAAGTCTAAACTAGCTTCAATTAATATTTTCATCAATAAAAAAGAACAACTTAAATAAGAAAATAACTTTTTAGTTGATGCTGATGATTTCTTAGATGAAAACATGATAGAAAAAAGAATTGATATTCTTTTTTATGATAATTTACATCTTAAAAAGGAAGAAGTTAGTGAATGAAAAAAAGTATAATAGCATATAAAATAAAAATACCTTTTAAAATAAAGTTGAAAATGATGTCATATTAAAAAATATGGTTTTCACTCTTCCCTGTTCATTTAGTCAATTATTTATCTTAGCAGTGATTGTAATGAAATAATAGAGAATAAGGCAAAAATTAAAGAGATCGACAAATCAAAGCTAGTTGTCTACCAATGACTAAGTTTGACATTTCCAAAACTAATTGTGACAATAAGTTACCACCTTAACATCCTATATGTAATTGTAAATTTCAATAAGGTACTAGTGGAAAGGGTTTGGGTAAATAATGGTGTAAAACCTAACATAATACCTTTAACTTTGATAAACAAAATATTAGTTAAAAAAATATTGACATATTTTCTTTTAATATAGGGATGCCAAATTTCATAAGTGGTGTTAAAGATACTACATAACTATTATAGGTTGATTTAATAGATGGATCTAAGACCTCTAGTAAAGTTATATTTGTGATTAAAACAAAAATAAATTACAACATTTAAGTTAAAAAATATTGGATATATGCTAACATATATTTGCCATCATCCTTACATCAAATATCCATGTTTTGGCTACTAGATATGTCAACTAAGATGGTTAAAACATGTGACAAACCATTTATGGTAAACTTATAGACGATAGATTCATAGTTATATAGTGATGATGTTGGCCAAGTCTAATTCATAGGTGTAGATAATATTAGTCGTCCAAAAAAACTTTTTGTTAGTAAGAAAACTATAAATAAGATGACTATATCAAACTTTGCTAGGCTAAATAACTTATAACTAGAAGATATTAACCATGAATTTAAAACTTATGAATAAATAAGTCATTAAGACTTACTTGCATGTTTTAAGGCTTTTGATAAAGCTTATAAACATATTGGACACAAGAATAAAGTTTGTTTAATAGAACTAGGTCAAGATTATTGATTGATCATGTTTGATATAACAAGTCATCATTTAGTAGATAGATGATGGACATGTTAAAGTTTTGGGGATCAAAGGAAAGCCTAAACCAACTTATATAAGTATAAATTTACCATATGATTTTCAAACAAATCTGTTATTGTTACTCTATAGTTAGTTAGTGAATGCAATTTTGAACATCATATGCTAACTTCATACTATATGGTTGTTAAGAATCTTATCAAAAGCGTTTATAATTATTTTTTATTTTTTTAATTAAAGAAAACAATACAAAAGCCAATGACTTGGCTCAATATAGAACATGGTATAAAATGGACTTCAATTATTATGACATCATCCTTGTAAAGATTATTGATCAATGAACTATTATTAAAATGTAATAGATGTGTAATTATGATGAGCAAAATAGTACATATATTATAGTAAAAATATATAGGAGATAGTAATAACAAGACTATTGCTAGAATGTTATGCCAAGTATAGGCAAAATGTCTCAATCAAACAAGTGTTATTAATTTATATAAGAATTGAAAAGAAGAAATCAAAGGTTATTTGAAGGATTATTCACATAAAGTTTCTAGATATTTCAAATTAAAAATGACCAAATATGTTCTATTAACAAATATATTGTATGTGATACATATAACTAAATTATTGCTTGGATGCTTATGAATAAAAGAAGCATGATTGGTAATAAGTGAGGTTCATAAAAGACTCAATGGATCTTATCAACTTAGAATCAAGATGAGATAGCTAATCATGAATCATGACTTTTATTGGCTGGGAATAACTAAGCAATACTTATGTCAAAGAGTTTCTTTACTATTTTTACTTAGGACTTGACAATTAGGCTATTTTGATATTATGACATAGATTTTCGGTTATGATTGTTAGTAACATAAAGAATTTTAGTTGTTGATTAAAGTACAAGAAGTTAATAGAGTTAAATTAATAATTTTGTTCAAAATTATAGAAAACTATGCAAAAAAAGAAAAAAAACAACAATAATAGTTTTGTTCAGAAAATTAACATATAAATAATGATTAAAGTTAGGTTTCATTTATATTAAACACACTCAAGAACATTATATTGAAAAAATTTAGTTGCATTGATATAGTTGTTAAAAGTAAAAATAAAATAAAAATATTCATTGTAATAGCAAAACAACTAAGGAATTTTTTTATATATAAATAAGTCCAAAATCTCTTCA
Organism: Populus euphratica; assembly: GCF_000495115.2. NCBI lineage: Eukaryota > Viridiplantae > Streptophyta > Magnoliopsida > Malpighiales > Salicaceae > Populus > Populus euphratica. Next base: position 119,883 of record NW_011500033.1, read on the forward strand.
TCTAGCATTAATCTTCATTTGGCTTACAAAGGTACTTGTTTTGATTATACAAGATAGGATCCTATCCTTGTAGATTTAATTTTTGTCTAAAGTTAACAAAATTAAGATAACCATGATGTTCTAATTAATTTTTTTTTTTTTTGCATAGGTGTCGTTGTTGGTAACTACAATACAATGGATGAGTAGATCATCAATAATGTTTAAATGCTTGTGAGATTCATTATCTCCTTGTTAAAGAAAAATTGACAAAATGTGAAGTCCATGAACAAAAACATGGAAAATAAAAATGATAACTAACAATGCTTATTTTAGCTTAGTGGAAATTTTAGGAGGTTGAATCATGTTAAAAGGCTTCTAGCATTTCTATTTCTCACTAATGTGTAGTTGCATTTTATTCAACAAACCAATTTAGTTTGTAGTAGTAACTTTAGGTCATGTAAGGTCATAACTTGAAGATATCATCATTATGAAAGAAAAGAAGAACTTCGAGATCTTCGTTTGTTTTTTTATGAGAATATTTGAGTTTTGCTGTTGAAAAATTTGAGGTTTATAAAAAAGATAAACAAGTTGGATATAATTTGTAGAATTAATAGATTAATTATAGGTTAAATGTTACACTTTATGGAATTCTAAGCATCATGCCTGAATAGCTAAGCATACTTTGTAAAATGATTTAACTAGATGACATATCTGACATAAAAACATAATTGATATTTTAGGTATTAATGCTCATTTATCATATAATTTATTATCATTTCATTCGGTTGATATCAAGATGATGATGGTTATTCCTTTATTTTCTTTGAAATAAAAAAATATATTAATATTTTTTATTTTAAAAATATTTTTTTATATATTAACCAGATATAAACTATAGTTATTTATCATCAAATAAAGAAAAATCAATCAACGATAGTAAAATTAACTAGGTTCAAGATGAGTCAAAATTAATAAAAAAAGATAAGATGCCCAAGAGATGCGAATTCAATGTCGATTATAAGGGTTAAAAGTCACAATTAACTAAAAAAAGATAATTAATCATAAAAATAAAAGTCTACATAATTAACCAAAAGGTCAAATTCTACTATGAACATGAATCCTTAACAGAGCAAATTGGCAAGTGTTACAAATTAGCTAGGATTTATATGATTTCTAAAAAGAAGGCGTGCATATATTATATATAGAAATATAAATTATATTAGAATTCATAATGTAAACTTTTTATTTGTTATAAGCAGTATACATTGCAGTATATAAACGTCTGCCGTTGTGGAAAAACACACACTTGCCATCATGCTGACGTTATTACGGGGAGAAAAGACCTCAAATTACTATTGCTGAACAGCTAAAATGAGGTAAAGGACACGGAATGCCATGAAAATACAAGCAAGGGCGTGACAAATTGATTATGTATCCCAAATTGCTCTCGAGTCTTGACAACAAAAAATTCTGTCTCCCAAATGGGTTCCACGTGTAATTAGCCGTAGTAGGGTTCATCCCTCCCATGTCAAGAACAGTGCTGCCTAAAAATTCAATCACAATGAGAGTCCTGTCATCTCCTGTCACAGCAAAAATGAAAGCACCCTTTTCCTTGGTGAATATGCCATCCACTCCTTGCAAAAATAAGTAAAAAAAAAATAAAAAAATCTCAACTTTAATGTTGATAATTTACCTTCTCCACTCAAATAAGTATCCATAAACATGTATATAGCATCATGAGTAAATGACTCCCATGAAAATGACCCCTTTGTAGGCAATTTAGCCGACTGTTTTGAAAAAATTATAAACGAGATGTTTTAAAATATTTAAAAAATATTTTTTTGAGTGGTGCTTTAAACTATTTTTATTTTGTACTTGAAATATTATGTTAAAAAACAAATTTTATTTTATAAAGTATAATTAATAAATGTATTAAGTAACAGGGATGAGTAATATTCATGTTGTTTGAGTAAAGTATTATCTGCTCAAAATCAACTTACAACTTAGGATATTTCCTTCGAGAGTGTCTGTGTATTCATTTTTTCTGAATTTACGTTGAATTGACACATAATCTTGAGATGGGTTACGATAGTTATTAATGTCATACCAGTCGGTCCATGTGGTGTAATTCGGTGATTTAACAACTGTCGGCAATTGCAATTTTTAAGATTTTATTTTGAATTTCAGAAAAAAAGGAATTTCCGATTTTCAGTATTTAATTAGGAGTGAGGTACGCGCTTGATTGTGAACAATCGATGCCCACCAAGCCATGCAAGAACGAAAACATTAAAAGCCTACTTTTAGCCTAGGGTGATTTGTCACCTATAAGGTTGTCTGAAGGGAACCAAACGTGACCAATCTTTTTTTTAGATCTTGTCCAGAAAAGGCAAAATAGCAAATAGACCAGCAATTCCCAGGAAGATTTCTGATTGATATGTATCGAGTCACCATGTTTTAGATTCAAAGGCCTGTTTGGAATATGGTATGGAAACCAAAACAATGTTTGTTACAAATTTAATTTTTATTTATTTAAGATTATATTTTTAGTATTTTTAAATTACTTTAGTATGCTAATATTAAAAATAAATTTTTTAAAATAATAAAAATATTATTTTTATATATTATTTTAATAAAAATCAATTTAAAACTCAACCTACAATGCACTGCCAACAAACAATAAATGTTAAAGGGATCCTCATCATGAGGTTGTTTGAAATGACAAGATGAACTTTTGCTGAGAAATTTCTGGTGTTTCTTTATATATATATATATATAAAGAAACACTAACGATGGAGAAAGCCGACTAACGATAGAGAAAGCCGAACTATTTGAACAAACCTTTCTCCGAGTAAAAGCAGAATGAGAGATTGAGATGGCTTACCTGTTGCTCAAGTTATAATTTAACCTAATAAGGCAATGAGATAAAAATATTTCTCAATTGGTTTTAGTGCATGTTTATTTTGCTTAAAATACCTTATGGATGGAAAATATTTTAAATGTAAAGTATTTTAAATACAGACACACACACATATATATATATATAAATAATTTTTCATGAAATAAAAAGAAGGTTATTTTTTATGAATAAAAAAGACATTTAAACAATATCAATGGATTTTGACTGGATAGTAGAAAATTAAAAGTTATTTAAAAAAAAAGTTAATATTATGAAGATGAAATGAGAATAATTAATTGACACATGGGGACATTGATATGGGACATGCCCCATACAATAATTGCTGACTTTGTCGAGCAAAGCTTCACAATTTATTTATAGGCTAAATCATGGTTTCCCAAATGTGGATTTATAGGATAAGGTTAAGCTCGCATATGAAAGTATATTAATCCACTTTCAATTGACTTCTAATGTAAAGCAAAACGCAATTAAAATGTTTTTTCATGGTATTTTTACAAAAATATTTTAGCATATTTTTAATTTTTATAACAATATATTAAAATTATAAAAAAATACTTTAAAAAACATTAATTTTATGTCTTTTCAAACAAAAACCAGTTTAAAAAGCATTTTAAAAAATTGATTGAATCACTAAAATAAACTCTACCTAAAAGATAAAGACAAGATGAAGTTGATTCTAAGTTTGTCCAGCATAATGAATTGTTTCCTTCTTTTTCTTTTTTTAGAAAAGATCATAAGTGATATGTCAATTCTAAAAGTAAAAAGGTTCGATGTAATAAAACTGTTTTTAGGGGTTCCATAAAGTAAAAACAAAGAAAGAAAGCATTGTTTTAAGAATTTTGTAGGCTATATGGAATTAATAAGTATATACCTATTTCTCTTTTGCATATTGGTTAATGAGCAATACAAAACTATATTCACTCATGTTTTTGGGTTGAAACCTCATATTAAAATTTTAATATTTAAGCAATTATAAATTTAAATTTTATAGGATGTGTTCATAAGCGATTTAAAATAATATTTTATAATTTCACTATATAATTTAATTTTTTATATTGAGATAATTTCTTGATAATGTTAGACATAATAGAGATGAATTATAAAGTTAAAAATGAATTAACTAATAAAGGTTAGAGGAGTATTTGATGGAAGCGAGCAACTCAATAATAAAAAACACTCACATACATATAATCTACATTGATTATTTCTTTAAATATATTGATTAATATTAAAATTAGTAGTTGATTATACATAAGTAGTGTCGAGGATTTAATTCTTGAGTGATGAGAAACTATGTGTATGTATGCTAAAACTCTTGATCCGTAAAACATTGTAGTAGCCGTTAATTTCTAGGTAGCCATTTGATGTATGGCTTCCAAGTAAAGCATTCGATGTTCTGGTTCGAATTAAATTGTAAACTGGACGGCTAATTAAGCAATCAAGATGTACATATAATTACAAATAATTAAAAAAAAGAAAAAAAAAAGAAAAACACGGTTGCCTTTATTCATGGAACCATGGAGAGACACGCATCACTTTATAAGAACATTGGAGAAAACGAAAAGATGCAGAATGTCTAGAAGCACAATGGAGTAGCGGAAGACATGTTTTTGGTGGTGGGATGGCATATCCTGTTTTTTTTTTTTAGTAATTTTTGTTTTATTTTTTAAAATTGTTGTGATATATTAATATAAAAAATAAATTTTAAAAAATATTATTTTAATATGTTTACTAATTCATTCCCATCCAATAGATGATAATATGGAAATGACATTTTAAACATATAAACGAATTTAGGATTTTGATATTGAAAGTTACCCACACAATCGGAACATTCGAAATATATGGTGACCAAACTGTAGCTTGTCCAAAAACCAAACTGTTAGCTGCCGTGGACGTCGATGTGGGACACGTGTCGAGGGAGGGAGGGGAAGCGAATAACGTCACGGGACAAACGGTACCGGACAAACTAAGTGAATTAGAGGGCCAGGCTTCTGCACAGGCATTCATGGTGCCTCTGATCACTGTCCGAGCAGCACTTTGCTAGCAATTTCCAAAGTTTCAACCAGTAGCCACTTGGGTTTTTTTTGTTTGTTTTTGTTTTTACTTTTCAACTTAATTTTTAATACTAAATTATAACCACATTAATTGTAATCCTAATTTATAAAGACTTAACAATATATTCTTAATGCTTATAATTAGTTTGGCCTTACCATAAAAATCTTGTAGGATTAGGAATCCTTTATGTATTAGAACTTAATCTTTTTTTTTTCCTAAAAAAATATATGCTTAGACCTATTTTTCTAGGGTGTCAAAATATATATTCTTGTAAACTATTATGCGTTGTTACAAGGATAGAGTGTATTTAGGATTTAAATTTGAGATTTCTTCATATTTATATTAATTCCAACTATAATAACTTTTTTTTTTCACTTAGGGATGTAGGGATAACGGAACTACATAAATTTGTTAGTAGTGGGGTTGTGTTTGATGGATGATAATTTCTCCTATCAATGTTATTAGAATTAAGATTATTTGGATGATAATACATGATAGAGTAATTAGGACACTTATTAGTGTTAAGACATGTTCTTGATTTAAAGAAGAATATGGTTTTGTTTATACCCAAGACCAAACCTTTATTCTGCAGCTTTTAGCTTTATTATATTATAATCGATCTTCATAGTTTTATTTAATTTGTTTTTTATAAAAATATCTTAGTATCATAATTAAGTTATAGATTTAACATACTAACTCGAATGATCTCGAGTTGTTTTTTATAACTTTTCTAAGTTATAATGTTTTTGTCAATTTATTTAATGTCATTGCTTTATTTTATTTGTATTATTTAAATTTGTTAAGTTTATTAAACATATGCGAGTCAATAACCAAAATCATGGATGTATCTATTTTTGCTCAATGTATTGATTCCTCACTTTCTTCTGTACCCTAATCTCATATGTTATATCATGAATACATCCAAATCTGACGTGGAAGATGAGGAATGTGTATCAACCTCAATCATTATAGCACCTTACAACATATATAGGTTAATTGAAATTGTTTTTTCCTTCATAGAACAAGCTCACCTTTATTGACCCGTATAACTCCATATTTAAATCAGCATTTGTACCATTTATTATCAAGAACTTCTAGAGAAACCATATTCTTCTTTAAATCAAGAACATGTCTTAACACTAATAAGTGTCCTAATTACTCTATCATGTATTATCATCCAAATAATCTTAATTCTAATAACATTGATAGGAGAAATATAAATCAATGTTGATAGTGAAACAAAAAAAATTAAAAAAAGTAATGGAAAAAAGATTTGAGTAAACTTGAGCTGACTTGCTAACCTTACGACCATGGATACAAGATTTAGATAACCCTATATAAAAAAATTAAAAAATAAAAGTATGAATATCAATTCTCAATAAAAATATTAAATGATAAAATAAAATAAAAAATTAGTCCAGAACACAGCCACCACATTGCCATGTATATATGTCACACCACTAGAAAAATCACAATAAAATGCTTCTAACGATGCCCTAGAAGGTGGTGTTTGGAGATGGGAAGGCACCGCACCCCCATATAAAGAGCTCGAGTGTCAGCAACTTTCTAGTGTATATGTCATAAATGCCTATCACTTTTTTTTTAAACTAATATTTATATTATCAAAAAGACCAAATCACCCCTTTATGAACTTGTTTATTAATAAAAAAATAGTTTGAAAATAAAAAAAAACCCCTTAATGTATGTTTAGCATTTTTTTTCCGTTTCATGAGCAATAAAGTCTTTACAATATGCTTTTAAAATATAAAAACTCAATTGCCCTTGTTCAACATTTGTTTTTAATATTCTTTTTAGTGTAATATAGTCATTGCACTATACATTTGGTTGATTTATTTATATCTTTTTTGATTGATTTTTTTTTTTAATTTCACCTCTCATCACTTAGTTTCATTTTTTTAATATCAAATTTGATCTTTATTTTTTTTATTGTTATTTGTTTGTTTTAATTATTTTTCTAATTAAATTTTATTTTCAATTTCATAAATTAGCATTTGATTTGAAATTATTTTTATATTAAATTTAGTCTTTATTATTTTAATTGTTATTTCTTTTGTTTTGGATCTTTTTATTGCTTTTTGTTTTAATTCTATCCCTTAGTATTTTGATGATTTGGAACTTCGCTTCATTATTTTTTAGGATTTGCCTTTTATATAATTAGTTTCGAGCTCATCACTATGGTCATGAGGTTTTAAGTTTAACAAAGTTGATTTTGGTTTTTTTGGTAATTAATCTTCATGTTTTTTTTTAAATTTTTTCTATAAGGTTATCTAAATCCCATGTTTATGGTTTTAGGGTTAATGAGTTACCCTAGGTTGGCTTAGATTTTTTTTCTCATTGTTTTTTTCATTAATTTTTTAAAATTCTGCTTTTCAACATTGAATTGTTAGATATTAAACTTTATATTTTTATTCAGTTTGTTTTCACCAGAGTTACCTTAAAATTATGACTTGGTCATAATGACATGCTAACTTGAAAGGGCTTAAATAGCGATTTTTTTTTTGTATGTTGTTGATTTTTTGTCAGTTTATTAATTTATTATTTTGTATTTTTTTAATTATATTATTTTAACTAATCAAGCGTATAAAACACAGTCAATTCCATAATTTTATTTTTAGGAATACTTGATAGTCCATAACACAGCCACCACATTGCTATGTACATATGTCACACCACTAGAAAAATCACAGCAACACGCTTCTAGCGATGCCCTAGAAGGTGGTGTTTGGAGATGGGAAGACACTGCATCCCCACCTAAAGAGCTTGAGCGTCACTAGCGCGTATGTCACAAATGCCTATCACTTTTCTTTTTAAACTAATATATATATTCTCGAAAAGACCAAATCAACCCTCTATTAACTTGTTTATTAAAAAAAATAATTTGAAAATACAAAAAACATCGTTGATGTATGTTTAACATTTTTTTTTGTTTTATGAGCAATACAGTCTTTACAATATGCCTTTAAAATATAAAAACTCAATTGCCCTTGTTCAACATTTGTTTTTAAAATTCTTTTTATTGTAATATAGTAATTACACTATACATTTGGTTGATTTATTTATTTATTTTTATCTTTTTTGATTGATTTTTTTTTAATTTCACCTCTCATCACTTAGTTTCATTTATTTTTTTATATCAAATTTAATCTTTATTTTTTTTATTGTTATTTGTTTGTTTTAATTATTTTTCTAATTAAATTTTATTTTCAATTTCATAAATTAGCATTTGATTTGAAATTATTTTTATATTAAATTTAGTCTTTATTATTTTAATTGTTATTTCTTTTGTTTTGGATCTTTTTATTGCTTTTTGTTTTAATTCTATCCCTTAGTATTTTGATGATTTGGAACTTCGCTTCGTTATTTTTTAGGATTTGTCTTCTATATAATTAGTCTCGGGCTCATAACTAGGGTCATGAGTTTTTAAGTTTAACAAAGTTGACTTTAGTCTTTTTTGGTAATTAATCTTCATATATTTTTTTTAATTTTTTTTATAAGGTCATCTAAATCCCGTGTTTATAGTTTTAGCCTTTTAGGGTTAGTGAGTTACCCCAGGTTGACTTATATATTTTTTTCTCATTATTTTTTCCATTAATTTTTTAAAGTTCTGCACTTTAACATTGAATTGTTAGATATTAAATTTTATATTTTTATTTAGTTTGCTTTCACCATAGTTACCTTAAAATTATGACTTGATCACAATGACATGCTAAAAGGGCTTGAATCGAGGAATTTTTTTATTTTTTTATGTTATTGATTTTTTTGTCAGTTTATTAATTTATTATTTTATATTTTTTTAATTATATTATTTTAAATAATCAAGTTTATTAAACACAATCATTTCCATAATTTTATTTTTAGGAATACTTGAATCATTTTAACATGTTTATTTACATTGAAAAACAATTTGAGTCGAACCATGATGGAACACGTCCTTGTAAAATATATAATATTTAGTCAAGTAATTCCTCGTGCTAGTTCTCGAAAATGACGCTTGAATTTGTTAGGACCCTTGTAGGCTTTCTTCAGACGATTCTTTCTATTTTAGTCCTATTAAAATTAAAACAAAGGGTTGCTCATAGAAAAACACTAGCAGAGTACACAAGGGACACTCACTAACACACAAAAACATGGGTCAAATGCGCATGCAAGCATGCAGGAGGTACACAATTAGTTAACAAGTAAATTAAATGCTCGATCGTCCCCTATTAAGAATAGCATCATGAGTTTATAATTTCTAGACTGAGGTTGTGAGCAGGAAGTAGACAGACGATAAAAAAATAAAGAAAAAAAGAGAGTAGATATAATAAGCAGAAAAGGGCTAGCTTTAGCTAGATAAAAGCTAATTTAGGGATTGGAGATGTTAAAGTAATGCATTGCACCTTAGTTTAATAGCATGGTTCAGTTCCTGCAATCCTGGCAGCAACTTCATTAAGCAAGGACCGTATGGAAAATAATAAGAAACGAGCAAGTGGGTGCTAAGGAAAATACAAATGGTTTAAAATTGTGGGTTTTTTCTTTTTGGTCTTTGGGAGAGAGAGATGTGATAGGTGGATAAGAGGCAAGTGCAATTAGTGAGAAAGCATGCATGCTGCTCGGAGGGGCGAGGTGGTGGTGGTGGTGGGGAGGGAGGTGTGTGCATAAAAATAATATGTTTCCTATGCACACAGCAAGTGTGTCGAGTAAGGGATGGCGGACGAGGGTACAGGGTGATAGGCCATTGCCCACTTTTGTTTTAATTTCAATCATCAACGCACAATGCTCTATGCTATCATCTGATATTTCTGAATTTTACCCATACTAGCTTGCTATCTGTTCTTCTTCTTCATATAATTAATGTAGTTGTACAATATTAGCATTCAATACTTTAAGAGAAGCGCCCATTTTTACAAGGATTAAAGAAATGAACCCATCTTAGATTGTCCGTATTTGGCCCTTCTCTTTTCTGGCTTAATCAAGAAAGAAAAGAGAGCCTGTCTTCATCTTGAAAAGCTTCTGGTTTAAAAGGTGAAGAGCTTTTGGATTAGAAAACAAACTTGAATCTTGATGTGCGTTGTGCGATGGCAAGAATGGCAGTTCCTCCTATTAATTAAATTAATTATCGACTTAATTCCCAACTACAGGTTCTAATTAAACTTTCACCTGCCACTCGTCAAATAAATAAATAGTTTTAAAGCGTCCAATGGGCAATATTTGGCTTTCTCAAGAAAAATATCTGTGTAGAAGAAAGTAATGGAAAAGCCGGTCGGAAAACATCCAAACCCATATATGTCGAATCCGAACAATCAATCCAAACCCATATCCAAAGACAACAGTATGAACAAGTGGAATTTTGAAAAAGCAGGGCCTTTTTCTATAATAAAATTCGGAAAGGATAAAAAGGGAGTGTTCATGGATATAGTTGGATAAAATATATATCCAACTTAATTTTTGATATTTTATAAATAATAAACTTAATTTATTTATTTTTATTATTCAACCATATAGAATATAAAAGGTTGGCCTAAGTTTCTCATGGATATTATATCTATTGAGTTTATATTATTAATTTTCATTGGTCTATATATTTAAAGACGAATCTATAATATTGACCGTGTTATGTCTGATTTATAGATCTTATACCAATATTAAATTCTAGTTATATTTGTTGTCTCTTTAGTTAAAAACAATATTTATTTATTTATTATTATATATAATATTTATATATTATTTGATTTTAACGGGTTGTATGGGTTTGGAACGATAAACACCGTTAATGCATAAAAAAGAAAGAAAAGAAGGGGTCCACGTGTGCCAAATTGCCAATATTAACTGGGAGTATGTGTGAGTGGAGGGGGGAGGAGGAGGAAGCATGCTTTGAAGTGGAGTCACGTGCGTAAACGTTCTATATAAACAAATAGAGGTGCTCCCTCAAGATTAATGGTGGCCAAGCAAAACCAAGAAATAAACCAGACCAAGGCGGTCTCTTAAATTTCCTCCTTGTTCTCTGTTTTTCTCTGCTTCCTTCCTTTTTAGTCTTCGACACATCCACACACACAAAATACTAAGGAGTACTAGTAATAGAGAGGTTAGCAAAAACGACATAACAGAGAATCATCATCATCATCATCATCATCATCATAATATATATAGCGAGCAATATTCAAAATTGAAATGGAGATGGTTGACACAACGATCACTCTACAGCAACAGCAATCAATGCTGTCCAAGTTCAAGAGGATTTGTGTGTTTTGTGGGAGTAGTCAAGGCAAGAAGACTAGCTATCAAGTTGCTGCTATTGACCTTGGCAACGAATTGGTACTTCTTTTTTATTATTCGCCTCTGCTCATTGATTTGCATTTTCTTTTCGTTGCTTATTCAAGAAAAAGTACAAGAAAGTTTCTTAAATTCCTTGTGCCAGCTTTTTTCTTTCTCTACATTTTTGTAACTTGGCTCTCTACATTTTACCTCTGCTAAAACCGGAAACTTTCTTCATACTCTGCCTCTTGTTCCTTCTTTCTCGGCTCTGCTTTGATGTTCAGACAAGAACATTTTTTTTTTTCCTTTCTTTTCTGTCAAACTTGCTCATCGGTAATTATTTACATGAGTATATTTGAGCCCAGACATACCCACATTAAGAGCTTTCCTGAGAAGGCCATCAATTGTTTTCCATGAGGTGAGGTGATAGATATGATTATGTTGCCGTTTATTTTGCAGGTTTCACGGAACATTGATCTGGTCTATGGAGGAGGTAGCATAGGTTTGATGGGTCTGATTTCACAAGCTGTTCATGATGGTGGTCGTCATGTTATTGGGTAATCAACTGTTCCTTCATCTTCAAGTTTTGTCCTCTAATTCTTGCATTAAAATAGCACTGAGATAAATTAAGATAGTGAATCAGTGGTTCGGGTCATGATATTTTGTTTTTTTTTGTCATATTGTTGTCTCTCTGCAGAGTTATTCCCAAGACGCTCATGCCTCGAGAGGTATGTCTGCTATACCCAGAAAGAAAAAAAGAAAAAATAAAAAAAAAGAGCCTCCGACCTTTTCTTTTTATTTTCCCAAAGAAAAAAAGCCTCCAACTTTATTGTTCTTTCTCTTATTTTTTCTTTGACTGGATTTGAGTAAAATAGAGTTTTGGCTTTTCATTTTCTTTTCTATTGGTTTTTTTTCTCGCTTTTTGCTACTTTCTTTTATCTACTGGGGACTTCCCTCTTCCCTTTATCAGCTAGTTGCTGTTATGTTTTTTTTTTTTTGTTTGTTTCTCAAGGTTTCTGTTCCTCTGATGAATACTTGGTTTTGTCATTTTTGTTTGTTTCTCAAGGTTTCTGTTTCTCTGATGAATACTTGATAGCCTTATCCACAGAATACATGGGTAGTTGGCACGTAGCACTACACCTTTTGCATATACAATTTTGGTTTCTACTTTCTACTGCCATCTCTGGTTTGTAGTAGAGTATTTACTACTTGTGTTTTTCCTGCTTGGATTCTTCTAAAATTCGAATTTCATTTTCTTTTAAGATAAAGAATTACTGGCTACGAACTTGCGTGAGTTGATCTCTATGAATCAAGCCCACCACTTCTGCAAAAACTCATCATTGCTTCTCTGCACAACACTCCAAACTTCACTCTCTCTCTCTCTCTCTCGCACACAAAATTTTGATCCTTTTACTTTCCTTCACTGTGCCTGTTGTATCCCTTTTCAGTTAACTGGCGAAACAGTAGGGGAAGTGAAGGCAGTTGCAGATATGCATCAAAGGAAGGCAGAGATGGCTAAGCATTCTGATGCTTTTATTGCCTTACCAGGTTAGTATGAACCCTGCAAAATCCTCCCTTGCACGAAAATTTGAAAGAAATCCAAGAAATCATACGGACCTTCTGTTGCTTCTTTTTCCATTTTACTAATTTTAGAGTGCCAGATTGGCCATGTCTCATGATTTGATTCTCTGAGTTCTGAGGGTGCCTGATAGCACTTTCCTTTGTCTGCTCTCTCAGATGCCTGTCTATTGCTATCCAAGAAAAACTACCACCTCACCTCCAACGAAAAAAGAAAGAGAAAGATGAAAAACTGCCCTAATTAACTATACTACGCCAACGCATGTCTACAATTAATGCTCATTAGATTATTGATTGCGTTTAAAGTTCCCCCTTTACAAGTAGTCATATCGTCGTGCCGCTAAATAAGTGGGTATACACACATTGCGAGGAGAAATTTGGTTGTCAAAAGAGATTTAAAACCTTAACTTGGTGCTAAGGATCTAGGATTTTACTTTTTTTAACAGAAGATCTAGGCTATAGTTGCTGTTTTATGTTGTTTCTATAAATGGTATCATCTGGTAATACTGTGGAAACAACAGTGTGAAAGCCTCAATTATCACATCCTTTTGAACCTTCCATCACAGCCCCCATATACCCATGATTACATAACAACAATTCAAACCCAAGTTTCTGACCCATCAACTTCTTACACTGAAAAATTAAGAGCTGCTAAGGAAGTCTGCATCTGTGGCTAATATGCTCCTTTCCTCTAATGTAGTTCCGTGGCCTCTAAATGTTACAGTGCCATTTATTTCCCAGCATATTGAGGGCAAGGGACACATAAACACGCTTCACCTAAATATATATATGCTCAACTATCACCTGCACCTGCACCTAACAGGCAATGATGCCCACCTCTTTCACAGCCACTAATATCATGTATCTAAAATACTGGGCAATGGACGACATGCTTGGACATAATGGCCAATTTACTCTTCATGTGGACTCCCTTTAGTCATAGAATTTCCACAACCACAAGATCACAACCACGGCAAAAAATGAAAGACATCCAATCTTTAACATGATAAGATGAGAGCTATCATGACATTCATGGGTTGGCAGAAGATCATGTCCCTGCATTGAAGACCATGTTCAGGATGCTTGACAAATCCCCCCACTCCAAAATCCATAGAAGATAAGGTCAAGATGTAGAAATGGAGTACTGATGATCCTTGAAGTCATTATTGCAAATCTTTAATATGGAGAGTAAATTGTAGCAAAAATATATTTACACTATAAATATTCAGAGTGAACAGTACTTATCTAGGTTCGTTACTGATTTGTGGTGCCAAGTAATTGATATATCTTGTATTCCTTGCTGCTGATATAGCATTTTTGAGCCGTTTCCTTTTTTGCTAATATTAATTATATGTACATTTCTGAAATGCCTATGTTCAGCGAAGCTCTAATTTGGATTACAATGTCTAAGTCTGAAATATGTACCTTTTCAATATAGGTGGTTATGGAACGCTGGAAGAGTTACTTGAAGTCATAACCTGGGCTCAACTTGGAATTCATGACAAACCGGTAATTTCCATGATTACAATACTGGTACCATGTGTGATGCCTAGAGCGTTTTTGTCTGCTGGAAACATCTTAGCTGCTTTATCTTGGTTTAAAGAACTAACAATGCATCCTGTTTCCACATTGTGAAGGTGGGACTGCTCAATGTTGATGGATACTACAATTCTCTGCTCTCATTTATTGACAAAGCTGTGGAAGAGGGGTTTATTAGTCCCAGTGCTCGCAACATTATTTTATCCGCTCCAACAGCAAAAGAGTTGGTGAAGAAACTGGAGGTACGCTAAAGAAACCATATCTAAGCTTGGAAGATTTGGCCGCTCAAATTCATCAAATTAATCTCCCTTCAGCAAACAAGATCTATTCATGCTCAGATCTTATATAATCCTGTTACATAAAAAAACTTACTTTCCCCGTTCCATTAGGTTATTTATCTTTCTTTTAAGAGATTAATATTAGTATTTTCCTTGGTGTGAAATATAAGCGATAATACTGGAACTTTGTTCATCGTGTACTTGTTGAATGTCACAGGAGTATGTCCCCTGTCATGAAAGAGTTGCATCGAAGTTGAGCTGGGAAATTGAGCAGCTTGGCTACTCTCAAAACTATGATATCTCTAGGTGATATGTGGATGACTGCAGTAAACAATCGGTAGATGGGTTTGGAAGTGAAAGGAGCTAATTTTGGACAATCAACATTGAAATTTCCTTTGTGGGAATTCTTTTTGTAAATTATTGCAATTAATCTCAATATGTTAAGCTTCTTAAATGTTCCCTTCTAGTTAAAATTTGATGTTTTTCTGTTAAGCTGTAATTAAGTATGAGATGCTTACGAACATTCCCATTTTAAATGTTGACTAATTTATGTTTTAACTATCTTTCACCTGCTATTTCTTTTCCTTCCTTTGTCTCTAGATTTGTTTTTCTTTCTCCATCCTTATTAAAGCTTTGAAGGAAAAGCAACTCATAAAGCATTATGATAATAGCTATTTTGTGAATTGGCATTAATTAACAGGACTATACCTTGTAGTACAGCAGCACTTTCCTTCTCGTGAGTTAAGAGTCATGGAGCCAGAATGGGCAGAGATGGAACTTGAAACTCTAATTAAACATAGTAAACGGACATCTCCTATACCATAAGGAACATGCATTGATCAACTCGTCTCCTTCAATCATGCACTCGAAAATATTTCTCTCAGAACTTGATATGTGTGACAAAGTCAACCAGAAACAGCGGGGAAAACAGCACCAGTCGCCCAATGGAACAGTATCCAAGATTAAATTCCATAGAGGAGGGGGGAAGTGTGATTGATTAGGAGAAGAGAAAAAGGGGTCCAGTTTGTTTTTCTTTCACAAGTCTATTTTCAAGTACTTCATTTGCTGTTAAGGTTAGTGGACCGGAGGCAAAGGCAGGCCTAACTCAACCAACGACAAATAACGGAAGGAGGAGAAGAAGGGGACCTCTTGTTAATTTTGATAGAAGGACCCACAACCGTCCACTAAATGGGACGCTGACATGTGTTATTAGGGGCCACATCTTGCCATATAAAGTTTGAGACAAGATGATAACCCCTTTGTTTTGTCTCGGTTACATCTAGGAACAATAGTCTGTGGTTGAGAGGACTGGTCTGTGCCCACTTGTTTTTCAAGATCATCAAGTCAAAAGGTTCGGAGGGTTCTTAACTTTGCATTGAATGTTGGCTTTAATGGGTTTTTTTTCCCTTTTCTTAATCCCTTCGGAGGCACACTGAGTTTTGGATCGAAAGAACTACTGTCATTGAAATTCAAATCGCATTTCAGGGATTGATCTTAACGTGAAAGCTATGGCAAGCTTGTAACAGGACCGGATGCCGAAACAATCCACGTGAAAAATTGTTCAATTTTTCTTTCTGAGGCGTTAATCTTGCTTTAAAGATGCCTAATGCCACCTTTGATGGAAGGAGAAGCTTTCATAAATAAAGGGGGTTGTTCTATGTCCCCGCGTGACATTATTGTTGATTAAGTCAAAAATCCCTAACCAGAGCTACACGTAGATGGAAACATAGAAAAGCAAAGAAAGACAGACATGTGGGATGAGATGACAAGAAAGGTTTCGTGACAAGGTTTCGAAGTGAAAAGAGTATCGAACGAACATCATAGATGATATGATGTGAAATGTTATCAACAATGGCTCAAAGAAATCCCACGATATTGAAGCGCCTAGCTTTTTCTCGAGGTGCATTAGGGTTTTTCTCCTTTTCTTAATCAGAACCCTTTATATATATATATATATGACGGCGATTATTTTCAAAGCATTAATGGGCCCAGCCTAGTACTTCAAATATTCTCGGATATTGGGCCTAGTGAGAGCTCTAATGGGGCCTCAAATTCGAGCTCCATTCAGCATCATGGCCTAAATAGCAACCTGGTCAGGAATGGAAACTCTGATCAGCAGGACTATGAACATTACAAACGCCCAAAAGTAACAGGCTGTCTCACGGCCCATTTCGTTCCCACCAAGACGGTCCCTTTAGAAAACTAAGTTGTGGCAGCATGCTCATGTGATTCTAGTTCTGTTCTCTTATTTGATAAGGTCAGGCTTAATAATAATGACAGTTAGTGTTTTTTTTAATTAATCTTTTAATTTTTTTTGTTTTAATGGAAATTTTTTAATTAAATTCATCATTTAATTAATTTTAAATTAATCTTTATAATTTATTTTGATTTATTTTTTATAATATTATTATAATCGCAAATAAGCATTCTAGTATTTTATTACTACTCAATTTATTTCATACTATTCACCATACACACAATACTTATAAAGATATAATTTACTTATTTTTTAACTAAATAGCAAATCTCGTTTGATAATCTTTAATATCTCTTTTAAGTCATGTGTCCAATTCATATATGATTATTTGAATTAACTATATATAATATACTAACTGATCTTTAATATCTCTTTTAAGTCATGTATTCAATTCATATATGATTATCTGAATTAACTATATATAATATACTAACTGAATCAATGAATCAATAATTGTTGAACCTTGAAAATGATAGAATTCATTAACCAACTTTCTTTAAAAATAACCATAACACGAGTAATCAAGAACACCTTTATAAACAATCATCTAGGTGGTGGCCAAGTGGTATCTTAGAAATAACCATAACATGAGTAATCAAGAATACCTTTATAAATATGATGGCCACTGGAAGCTTACATAGTCGTTAACTTCAGGACCCGTGGGATTAGTCGTGGTGCTCGCAAGCTGGCCCGGACACCCACGTTAATCTAAAAAAAAAAAGAATACCTTTATAAACAACCATCTAGGTGGTGGCCAAGTGGTAAGGATTTGGGATCAAGGGGTTTGCTCCCTTTGTGGTCTCAGGTTCGAGTCCTTGATTGCTCATATGATGGCCATTGGAGGCTTACATGGTCGTTAACTTCAGGGCCCGTGGGATTAGTCGTGGTGCGCGTAAGCTGGCCCGAACACCCACGTTAATCTAAAAAAAAAAAAAAAACACCTTTATAAACTTTCAGAACTCCATTTTTATCAATATAATCATAACAAATCAAGAAGAGTTGAAAAAATTAAAATTTTCTTCACCTCTTTAATATATCAATCTTCTAGTACCCTAACGATATCATTATACATCTTCATTTTAAATTATACCCACACCAACAATACAAAATCTTTCATTATCTTTTAATAAACAATATCATTAATAACTTTATAAGTCTCATACTAACTTTTATTTAAAAAATATAAAATGTGCAAGCCAAATCAATAATTCACTCATTATCCAAGCTACCAATAAACATGACTAAAATACTTTTATCATCATAAAAAATTTCTCCTTCGCTAGAAATATTTACAACATTAGAGGTTTTCTCCTTATTTTCCTTATCTTTTTGCTCAAGATAGTTTTTCTTAAAGTGCCTTATTTCATGACATTCCAAACATTTAATTTTTATAGGTTTTAATTTTAATTCAACATACCTGCACTACCTAAACTCTTATTATTTGTTCCACCCCTCATAATCAAGCCCTTTATATGATTATCATTATGACTCCATAATACTTCGAGCTAGGACTATCTTTTTTATACAACAAAGTATCAATAAAATAATCATAAAATGTAGGGAGCAACTATAATAAAATTAAAACTTGGTCCTTATCCTCAACTTTAACATCAAATTTTTTTCAAATCTAAAATTATTCTAATGAACATATCAAGATAATCTTTAATAGGTTCTTTCATTTAGAGAATATATAATTGATGCTTCAGATACAATCAATTTGTCAAGAATTTAATCATATAAAGCGTTTCTAATTTTATCTAGAATTTACCAGTTATAGTTGCCTTAGCAACTTCTTTTAAAATCTTATTAGACAAACAAAGTCGAATTACACTATGTGCTTATTTGATGTTTTTTTTTCTTATCATTCATTTCCTTAGAAAAATTATTTATACTTTTCAATGCTTTAAATAAATCTTTTTGAACTAACAAGACGCGCATCTTAATATACCACATATTGAAGTCATTTTTATAATTTAATTTTTTTACATCAAATTGTATTGTCGACATTACTTTTGTTATTATCACGAAAGCCAATTAATAACTATGTAAATCTTGATGCCAATTTGTTATGGAAAGAACCATAAAATCTTAAACTAATTGGCAAGTAAAGAAATATAAAAAATAAATATAATTAATTAAATAGGAATACACAAGAAATTTATATGGTTTAGTAACTGATGCTTATTCTATAAGTAAAATGATAAGGAAAATTTAAAAAATCACATGATGTTATATAAAATTATTGCCTTACTCAAGATTTTAAATTAACAAAAAATCCACATTTTCTCCTTTTTTTTCTGGTCATCAAGATGCGAAGATACTTTCAAATAAGCCTAAACTTTAAAATATAATAACTTTAAGATTTTATATATAAACTAATTACATGGATATTTATTTTTTCACTTGCCCATAATTTAAGTCAAACTCAATAGTATGTGTTCGGTTCATGCATTGTCGCCTGAAACTTTACTAGGAACTATACTTTAAGACAAACTCAACAGTTTGTGTTTGGTTATGCACTGTCACATGGAACTCCACACCATGCGGGGTTAAAGATGGCCTTCGTCGTTGAGAATGGAAAGTCGCCTGAAGAATCCATTCTGCTACCACCAGAAAATCTCCCACAATGCTAGATGCTAAAAAAAGATTTATTTTCTCGAGGGAGTTTCATTTTTTTCTGCGCTCCCTTTCATTATTTATTCTGTTTCTCTTATCACGGCATGTGCTCCTTCACAAGAGTTACAGTAATTCGTTGAGGATTCAACGTCCCTTAATTTTTAGTATTTTTCTTATGATTGTTCTGGGGCTGCGAGGGACCTCAATCTGCAAGTAAAAACAATACCATCAAGGGAGGTAATGTTATTTGAAGTTGTATTCTTCTGCAGTCTTCTACCATGCCTTTGTTCTGACTAAGAAAGATACTAGGCTTTTTCGCAGAACAACCAAAAATATTTTGTAAATAACATTTAAAGTCCCAAGAGGAAGATCAAATATCTATATAACAATCATTTAGGTTCACACAACTAGAGTGATTCCGCTATGAAATAAAATTGAAAAGAAATAAATCAATGGTTCAAAAAGCCAAGAACGCAACCAGAATGCCAAGTTTCGGAAGATGAGAAACCAATCCAGGGGGTCAATTGTTATAGTAATTCATTCAGTTGCTTCAGAGATATTGAATTATTAATAATTCTGCGTGAACAACGTAACGACACAATTTTTCTGTAAAAAAATGCATCTATGCATGACATTCTACAGATAAATACAAGAAACGTAGAGTGGCATAGTTATCCAGTCAGTTTGAATTTGAAGATTTACTGAGGCATGTCACCGTTCTCATGATTCTGGAGTCCATTTGCAGATGCTTCTGGCTCCTTTAAATTGCACGCTTCTTTGGAATTGCAGGGCTGCAGTTTCTGTCTAAACCCAAACGGCTTGGAAAATATCTTCCACTTCTCTGTCTTTAGGATCTTTTGAAGATCATGTTTCATGACCATACACTCCTTTTCAAGCTCAGAAACACGCTCCTTCATGTCAATAACACCCACAACTCTTTTTTTTAGTTTCATTTTTGGAAAGTCCATGGTTTGCACAAGTATTTTGAGCTGTCAAGATTCCCAGTAACAGAACCATCCAGAAATTGATGTACGGAGCCGAAGCTGTTCAAAGAAGAGGTCTTGGACAATTATTGGAAGAGGTAGCCTCTCATTCTGGACTCTGCATGGGTGCTTGCTTCCAGTGAGAGTTTCTGGCAGTTCATGAGTCTGCAAAGCTGCTCCCTCTCTGGATCTGTAAGCCAAGGATGATCCTGTAGTTGAGAAAAGAAAAACAGGAAGACCGAAAAAAACCAAATTATGTCACTTGTGTTCGACATTTGGAACTCAATAACATATCAGTGGCATCCATATACAAATATTTAGTATTCCCCCCATGTTCTCTTGCTTTCCTTCCATCATATCAAACTAGGTGCTTTCAGGTGTTGCGAATACTTGGTTTTTATTTCTTAGGGACAGAATTATGGTTTGCAAGTAAAACTACAAGCCAAAACCAGGACACCTACCATTTACGTTTCAAGGGCTCTGATAATTATGTCTACAAAATTGAAGGTGTATCTAAGAGTTGAATTCATCGAACTCCAGATTGTCTAAACACGTAACCAGTTCCTTTTACATTGCAGGTGAACTGAAGGTTCCAGGTCAAATAAAACTAGAAACTCATGCTGAAACATATATGAAATTAACTTATAAATGCAATTCGATGCCTAAGCATGTTTCTGGATCCCTGGTAGCATAACCTTCTTAATCCAGCAGAACTAAAGTGTTGAAAATGTTTATACAAGAAATCTATGTGCAGCATTGGCATTTAGGATTTCATTTAACTTAAAGCATAAGGTAAGCCACGCATTCACAGTTGTATTACGGTACCTTCAGGTATACATCAATAGATTGATAAATCCATTTTGTCCAAATATCACGAAATTACTAAATAAGTGAGTCTATTTTTTTAGTTTATTATCACGTAATATAATAAAAACATAGTACTTCAACAAAACTAATTTGAGGTATTTAATTGTTGAAGACTTTATAAAATGACCAAGTTGAAATTCTTATTATTTTCAAGAATTGATTTTTTTTTAAAGCTTTATAGTTCTTTGCTTAGTACAAAAGATTTTTTTTATTATATTTTTTAAAATTTCAACAACAATGTTATCTTGAATTTCTTTTTAAGGTTTATGAACTTAATATAATGAACTCAATTTTCCTTAGGAACAAAAATGAATTCCTAAGATCTAGAGTAGAAAGAATGAGTAGATGAGCAAGATTTAGAAAAACTACAACAAAGAAAGATAAAACTTAATTATTATACTTTCACTCATCCACACACCTATTTATATTACTTGAAAACCGAATCTAATTACTTTCATGAATGTTTATTAATTATAATGAATGTTCATAAATAATGAATGTTTATTAATTATGATAAATGTTCATAAATAATGAATGTTTATTAATAAATATTCTTGAATATTAATAGTTTATCAAAATTCATAAATATATTCATTCTTATCACATCATAATTAATGTATTAGTTCATATACTAAAAATTACTATCAAATAAGGACTTAATAGTAAAAAATATATTTTATTAACCAAACCCAAACTCATAAGCCTACAAGTCCATAGCCCAATTTATAAAACTATTTTGGATTTGAAACTTTTACTATCTAAATATTCTTTAAGAATAATTTTTCATTTATTTTTAATTAATTTTTAAAACATGTTAATATTTTATATTAAAGTACTCATATTGAATTATAAAATCCAACATAATTTTACCCTAAATATAAGTGAACCTCCATATCTAATGTGACCTTAAAAATATCCATTACTTATTTTTAAAATCAATTCTAACAAACCTCCATATGAATGAAATTTTTTTGACTGGTACGGGGATTTTAAGAATTTGTAGAGAGAAAATTGAAATTATAGATCGCTATATTAAAATATATAGCTTTTGGCTTTGAACTTACTTAGTGAAATATTATTGGATTTATAATAAATATAATGTTTTGAACTATTCAACCTTGTATCTAAACCAAAACAATAGTAATCATATAGTTATCTACCTAGAGATTCCTATTATTTCTCACGATTATGTTCATCTTGATCTTGAAGAACTCGGGGTTTTATAAGTGCTTCTGAGAATTCAGTCTTTTTAAAATTCTTAAATAAATGATCATATTTCACTTATATAGGTGATATTTCATTAAGAATTTATTTTTTATACTCTACTTAATACACTAAGATTTGAAAAGTATTAAGAGCACAACTCATGCTTTACCATCTTACAACTAGCACCACTTTTATCATAAAAATAAATAGAAAATAATAAGTTTTAAGTGCTACTAAGAATGCTATATGACTTAAGGATCTTCAGTTAAATATTTTAAGTGCTACTAAGAATACTATATGACTTAAGGATCTTCAGTTAAATAAATATGGTTATCATCATTTCATTTTTAAGGGCCTTAAGTCCATTCTTATAGATAAACTATATACAAGCTCCCTTGATAAACTTTGGTTGGCAAATTTACAATATTTTTTGATAACTTTACATAGTCAATGAGTATAATTTCATTTGAGAGTAAGTTTTTAATGGTATAATGTTTACAACACACACACACACATACTATTTTGTACCACTCCAATTATAAACTTACTGTCACAATGAACAAAAACTGCTAGCACTAGTTTTGGTTAACATGAAATATCATTTAAGAAATCTTGAAGCCACTCGGCTTCCTCTTTATCAAGATAAATAAACTTTGATTTCATTAGAGATATTATGACATACATTTGTTTAAAGGATTTTTATAACAACTGTTCCACGGATTGTGAATATATATCCTCCAGTGGATTTTAAATCCTTAGTGTTGGATATCTAATTGACATCATTATATCTTTTTAGTATTATTAGGTAATTAGTATAGTGTAGCCTATAGTTTAAGGTGAGCCTCAAATTTTTAAATGGTCTCCTTATTAATTTTCAATAATTCATAATTGAATTATTGATAAATTTACTTAGTTTGTTAACTGGGCATGCAATATTTGGTTTTGTTTAGTTTATAACACACATTATACTCCTAATTATCCAAGAATATTCTAATTGATCTATTCCCTTGACCTTATTTTTAGATAGGTGAACACATTATAAGTCTATTAGTGTTATCACAATGCTACTATCATCTTTAGAAAATTTATTAAGAATTTTCTCAACATAATGAGATTGAAACAATACCACACCATGAGATGTCTTAGAGATTTTATTCATAGTATGAAATCTGCAACACCAAAGTCTTTTATGTCAAACTTATTAGTTAATATTTTCTTAGTGACTTGATCATATAATCATTACTGCCCAAAATATACATGACATCCCTATAAAAATATATAATGTCAATTTTATCCATGTTAAACACGTTTATCAAGTTTATTGATTTTGAATTCATTTGACAACTTAACCTTGTCAAATTTTTCATGTCATTGCTAACGTGCTTATTTCAAACCATATAATGACTTAACAAACTTACTTTTTTTTTATTATTATTCTTTAATAAAACAAACCTCTCAAGTTGTTCTATATAGACCTATTCATCTAGGTCATTATTTAAGAATGTTATTTTTACATCCATTTGATGTATTATATGTTTGCTAATAATTGTGATGACTATTAACATTTATATGAGATTTATTATTAACACAGACAAATATGTATCAAAATATTCGACATCTTTTTGTAGTTTAAATCTCTTAAGAATAAGTTTTGCTTTATATTTATCAATAATTACATCTATTTATAGCCTAATAGTTTACTTTTTGGTGAAAAATCCACTAGTTTTCACATATGATTACTTATAATGGATTTAATTTTATTATTGATTTCTTCCTTCTAATAGAAAACTTATGTATAGGATATTACCTAGGAATATGTCCAAAGTTCATTTTCTAACAAGTATTTAGAAAACCTAGACTAAACATTTTGGTCATTTTTTTTTACTCCTTCTAGGTGCAACTTTGCCATATTTTGATTAATGATGATTAATTAAATTAGCCTCAATCATTATTATTAAATAGAAATACATCTTTAAAAAAATAGCATTCCTTGATTCTATAATAATATTAGGATAAATATCTTTAATACTTGATTTATGTACAAGAGATCAACATACACTATTATTATAAGCATATATGATAAATACATAATCTATAATTTTAAATCTCATCTTGACTTTTCTTAGATTAGGTAATTCCATATTTGTAAGATACCCCTAAACTTTAGGGTATTTATAGGAAATGTTCTACTTTTCCATAATTTATATAGTATCTTATGTGCTTTTTAAGGGGTATTATGTTAAATATATAATTGAGGTTAGAATTGTCTCCATACACAAGTTTTTGAGTTGCTTCTAAATTTATCAACGTGACATTCTCATTTCTTTTGATTTTCAGTTCTTAGGTTATGTAATGCCATTTTGTTTCGGTGAATAATGAGCGGCAGTTTGGTAGATAATATCATTTTAAAAAAACAATTGACCAAATGATATTTTGTATTCTTCACCTCTATCACTTTTTATCACCTTTATTTTCTTATCAAATAGATTTTCCTTTTTATTCTTGTAACACATAAAAACTTCAATAGTCTTATTTGTATTTCTAAACAATTTAATATAATAATACCTCATCCAATTATCTATAAAAGTGACATGATACTTTTTTCCACCTCTTGTTTGCACAAACTTTAAATAACTAATATCCTAGTGAATTAAACATTGAGGTTCACTACTTCTCTTAATTGAATGAAAAGAAATTTTTGTGAATTTTGATTCCACTCAAACCTTATAATTATGATTCTTATCAAATATCATGCTAGATAATAAATCAAGATTTAGTAATCTTTATATATAATTATAATTCACATGGGTTAACTAGTTATGCCATATATCATAAGACTTAGATAGGTAAGAAGAATATGCATTATTATTATTCTCCCTCTCATGGTTATAATAGTTATCAGATTTACTTTGATGAAACCTTATGTAACATACTCATATCCTAAAAGCACTTTATTTTTAAAGAGTATAAATTTATCACTCTCAAAGACCAACTTAAATCCTCCCTTTTTTTTATAAATAATGAACCAAAAATTAAGTTCATCCTAATATTAGCAACATAAAACCTATTGTTAAGGGTTAAAAGTTTTTTAAAAGTCATCTTTAGTATGACATTCCTAACACTTAGTATCTTGGATATTGATGAATTTTCCATGTATAAGTGTTTACCATCCACGTGGAAAACATTCTCTTTAATATGCAAACATATCTTGTTACAATAATATCAATCCATCTTTCTCGATATATTCTATCAGTTTTTCTTTAGAAACAACAATAAATATCTTTATTTTTTTTAAATCCCATCAGTGAGGTAATCAACCTCATTATTGTTGACTTCAACAATCATTCCCTTTCTTGTGTTACTCTTTTCCAAGCTCTATTTCTACAACCTTTGGTTGTTTTTTTTTTTTTACAAATAAAATATTTGCTATTAAATCTTTTAGCATTACTTTTGGAAATAGTTTTCCCTTCTTTAACAAACTTTATCTTTTAGCCTTTATTGTGGAACTTTTCCACCTGTTCCACAAAGTTTGCGTAAGAGGCTATAACATAAGAGTTAGCTTTTCTTTCGAATAACTTATTATCCTCTTGTACTCATATCCTCAAGATGAGTTCTTCCACTCTTATTTTCTTTCTCTTATGGTTAAGTTAGTTCTTACATTCTCTCTAAGATGTTGATAAATGTTTAATAATTATAGCCACCTGGAAGGATTTACTAACAACCATATCTTTTATATAAACTATGCAGTGTAAGTTAAAACTCTTGAACTTGATCCATAACATTTCTTGAGTTAATCATCTTGAAATTTAAAATGAATTTATTAATTTTATAACGACATCTTTAACCTTGACCTTTTCTGTCCAAAGCTTTTCAAAATACATTTGCATTATTAATTGAACTATAGAAATCATATTTTGTATTGGTTAATTTTTTAATAAGTAGTTTTTGCACATAAAATGATTATGATTCTATACATCTAAAGCTACCATAATAATGAAATGAGATTTATAATTTGACAACTTTGACACTTTTTTGACAAGAACTTTCTCAAGTTCAAAATGGTCGCATAAAACAACATTTTATGTTGCCATATGTGAAAGTACAATTCAATGAACTCTTCACATTTCTCACAATGCATTACAATAAATGATGGTGAACTATTTACTATTAAAGTAGCAATTACTAAAGTAATATTAGTTGAAACAACCAATTCTTTAGTTAAATTCATGATAAAATTCATTAAACAATTTTTAAATTATAGAAATAAAATTGGCTTCTCCAAATAAGGAAGTAAAACAAGAAAATTAAATTTGTGTAGATAATTTTTCAAACACAAGATATACAACTAAATTTGCTTAATATAGTTCAAAATGGTATACTTAAAACATATATAAAAACCTTATAAAATAAAATAAAAATCTTAAATAAGTTGCTTGAATGCACAACTAAATTTGCAAAACATATATAAACTCAAAACAATATTTTAGAGATTAGTTATAAGGTTGTTAGACTTGCATCAAAGAATATAATTGGATTTTTGTTTTTACAAAGTGCGATAAAAAAATAATTGTTGATTTTTTTATCTTATTAACATGCATCATGCTAATATAAATTTGTTTAAATAAATCAAAAAAATACACTCAAGGTTGCAAATAACATATGTATTAACTAAAGGTGGTTATAATATTATATGATGGAAACTAGATTATTTAGACTTGGCATAAAAATGTTCTAACAAGCTACGTCAAGCTTTAAGAATGGTTTGCTATAGGGCATACCTTCTTTGGGTATTTAAAGAAGTCATTTCCTAGTTTAATTAAAAATAATGATGATTTTAATTTTTTATTTGATTTTTGTGAACTAGGAAAAAACCATCATGTTTTATTTCCATTAATTTGAATAAAAGTCCACATTCATTTATAATTATATACTTTAATGTATGGAGTCCATCCAATATTCTTGCCTTAGATGGATCATATTGGTTTGTTACTTTTATTAATAACTGTACTAGGATGACTTGTGTGTGCTTAATGAAATCTATAAGTACAAGTTTATCAAAGTGATAATGGGGAAGAATATCATCAATTAGAACTTCTTTAATTTTTTAAAGAATATGGAACTACTCATAAAACTAATTCCAATACACTTTAACAAAATGGATTGTTGGGTACACAAATTAATGTTTGTTAGAGGTTGTTTGTGTATTATTGATAGATGTTTATGTATCATTATTTTATTGGAGAAAAACACTTTCTTTGTAGCATATTTAATTGAATAGATACCTCAATTTCCATTAACTTTCAAATACCATTCTAAAATCTCATTGATATTGTTTGTGCCCCAACAATCCCAAATTTATTTCTTCATATTTTTTGTTGTGTTGTGACACGACTGAAAGATTGATGTCTTCTCCCAAGTGCAGGAGTGTCGAAGTAATAAATAACCCAGCAAGACCGGGGTCGAATGACACGACTAAAAGGTTGATGTCTTCTCCCAAGTGCAGGAGTGTCGAAGTAATAAATAACCCGGCAAGACCAGGGTCGAACCAAAACTCTTATTATTGAATTGGAAACCACACACAAAGGAGGTTCCAATCAGATTATATATTGTTAACATGATTACATTAGTCATCTTATTCAATTAATGCTAATACTTGTAAATCTCGTCAAGCATTCATGATTATAACTTATGTTAACAATAAATCAAGTTCCTTTCATAGCTCAGGTGTCGGTTATACCATACATTATGGGCTATGAAAGTGCCAAGCATTTGTTGTACCAAGTGTTATACAACATAAATCAAGATTAGTTATTTAACAAGCAAAGTATTAAAGAGTGAACAAGATAACAAATATAAAACATGTTAGTATCAAACATTAAAGTCCATATTAAGTTTACATTATACTTATTCTTACACCATTAGTGTAACCTTTTCACCTTGACATAATTAACTTAGCTAGACATAATGAAAGAAAGCAAAATAGATAAACAAAATAAGAACATAAAAGTTAACTAAGTAAAGGAAAGGAAATGAAAGGCATAAACTTAATATTAATGAAAACAAAGCATAA
Source organism: Populus euphratica (assembly GCF_000495115.2). Taxonomy (NCBI): domain Eukaryota; kingdom Viridiplantae; phylum Streptophyta; class Magnoliopsida; order Malpighiales; family Salicaceae; genus Populus; species Populus euphratica. The sequence goes on from NW_011500033.1 coordinate 148,486, forward strand.
AAAATACAAAGAGAGAAAGGAAGAGCATGATCTTGATCTGGACACCAAGATGCCTAAATGCATGGCAAATGCCTCCTTTTATAGGCCAAAAATGGGAACTATTGATTTGATGACTAATTGATAAGTGGGTGGCCAACTTTTGACTTGGTGACAATCTTTATCTTCTCTTGTCTGCCCAAAACGTCATTGATAACGTCAAAATTGGAGCCAGTTGCAAACATGAAAGTTGTAGGCAATTGTCTCAGCTTTCTTGTGTAAAACATTCAGCTCATTTGGACTTCTAGAACTCCAGATATGGCCAAAATACCGAACAGTGCTCGGGCTGGAAGACAGATTCGGGCTTCTTTGTTGTTGCTACAATTTGTACTTGATAATGGCCTTTTTAGATCTTGGGCTCCATATGAAAGTTGTAGGCCTATGTCTTACCTTTCCATCCATATAAATTGGACCTAAATCTGAGATATATAGCTCCAGATATGACCCATTTACCGAACAGTGTTCCGGTTTGGATTGCACCGACATCTCTTTTCTAAGTTTGGCCATCTCTTTATCCTTTCAATTTCAGTTCTTAAATTCATCAATCAATCCTTTTATTTATGTGATAGACCTGCATTTAAAATGAACATTTATCACAAATTAAAGGTATCTTATATTATTAGATATCTTATTATAAAACATGCTTTAGTTAAGGAGTTATTGATACTTCAAGTGCAAAATGATGATATAAAACCATGATAAAAATATACTTTTAAGTACTAATCATGTTGCATTTATATATTTTCATAAATACCAATGCAATAAGTTTACCCCTCAAGCATTGTGATGTGTTTTTCTTGGGTTTGCCAATCATAAAAAAGGATACCAATGTTATCATCCTCAAATTAACAAATATTTATCACAATGGCTTTTGTTTTTTCTCGAATACATCATGTATTTTTTTCGCATGGTCTGAATTTTAGGGGAGTATCACATGGAAATTAAAACTCTAAAATATGATTTAAAAAAAAATTAATTTGGATTCTAGTCATGTGAGATGAAATTAGACCTATTTGTTAAGTATTATTAATTAGTTTATATATATTCCAAGAGAGTACTATATATCAATATAGTTAATCTTCTTACTTAGTGAAGTAAGAAACATAGTTCTGATGCTCATTTAAGAGTAGAAGCTAAATTTTAAAATATAATATTTGGACTTTGTGAAGATGTTATGGTTAAGATTTTTATATAGGATTTGGATTTCTGTTAAAAAAAAATCACATAAATGATAATACCACTTGAATGTATTTTGCTTTAATATTTTAAAAATATCTTACTTTAAAGTATAATAGGAGAAAAACATAGAAATAGGAATTCAAGAAGCTATCAGAGACAAGGACCTAATGTTATTAGTTATAAATATCCTCTATAATAGGACAAAAAGATGCATTAGCCTTCATCACCAAATATGGACATAGAGATGGAGGCTAAAGGCATTAACACACAAAAAGATAAGTAAATAAGTGTCTCCATCTTCTATCTTCACAGTACTCTGTCTTCTGATGTTGTTTTATAACTGTCATGCTTGCTTGTGTTGTGGACCTGTGATAATGGTCGTTAATAGAGGTTCATATATTTTTGATCTATTTTATCTTACTAGTGAAATTAAATATTCAGAAATTTAAAAAAAAAAAAAAAACACCTTTATAAACTTTCAGAACTCCATTTTTATCAATATAATCATAACAAATCAAGAAGAGTTGAAAAAATTAAAATTTTCTTCACCTCTTTAATATATCAATCTTCTAGTACCCTAACGATATCATTATACATCTTAATTTAAATTATACCCACACCAACAATACAAAATCTTTCATTATCTTTTAATAAACAATATCATTAATAACTTTATAAGTCTCATACTAACTTTTATTTAAAAAATATAAAATGTGCAAGCCAAATCAATAATTCACTCATTATCCAAGCTACCAATAAACATGACTAAAATACTTTTATCATCATAAAAAATTTCTCCTTCGCTAGAAATATTTACAACATTAGAGGTTTTCTCCTTATTTTCATTATTTTTTTGCTCAAGATAGTTCTTCTTAAAGTGCCTTATTTCATGACATTCCAAACATTTAATTTTTATAGGTTTTAATTTTAATTCAACATACCTGCACTACCTAAACTCTTATTATTTGTTCCACCCCTCATAATCAAGCCCTTTATATGATTATCATTATGACTCCATAATACTTCGAGCTAGGACTATCTTTTTTATACAACAAAGTATCAATAAAATAATCATAAAATGTAGGGAGCAACTATAATAAAATTAAAACTTGGTCCTTATCCTCAACTTTAACATCAAATTTTTTTCAAATCTAAAATTATTCTAATGAACATATCAAGATAATCTTTAATAGGTTCTTTCATTTAGAGAATATATAATTGATGCTTCAGATACAATCAATTTGTCAAGAATTTAATCATATAAAGCGTTTCTAATTTTATCTAGAATTTACCAGTTATAGTTGCCTTAGCAACTTCTTTTAAAATCTTATTAGACAAACAAAGTCGAATTACACTATGTGCTTATTTGATGTTTTTTTTTCTTATCATTCATTTCCTTAGAAAAATTATTTATACTTTTCAATGCTTTAAATAAATCTTTTTGAACTAACAAGGCGCGCATCTTAATATACCACATATTGAAGTCATTTTTATAATTTAATTTTTTTACATCAAATTGTATTGTCGACATTACTTTTGTTATTATCACGAAAGCCAATTAATAACTATGTAAATCTTGATGCCAATTTGTTATGGAAACAACCATAAAATCTTAAACTAATTGGCAAGTAAAGAAATATAAAAAATAAATATAATTAATTAAATAGGAATACACAAGAAATTTATATGGTTTAGTAACTGATGCTTATTCTATAAGTAAAATGATAAGGAAAATTTAAAAAATTACATGATGTTATATAAAATTATTGCCTTACTCAAGATTTTAAATTAACAAAAAATCCACATTTTCTCCTTTTTTTTCTGGTCATCAAGATGCGAAGATACTTTCAAATAAGCCTAAACTTTAAAATATAATAACTTTAAGATTTTATATATAAACTAATTACATGGATATTTATTTTTTCACTTGCCCATAATTTAAGTCAAACTCAATAGTATGTGTTCGGTTCATGCATTGTCGCCTGAAACTTTACTAGGAACTATACTTTAAGACAAACTCAACAGTATGTGTTTGGTTATGCACTGTCACATGGAACTCCACACCATGCGGGGTTAAAGATGGCCTTCGTCGTTGAGAATGGAAAGTCGCCTGAAGAATCCATTCTGCTACCACCAGAAAATCTCCCACAATGCTAGATGCTAAAAAAAGATTTATTTTCTCGAGGGAGTTTCATTTTTTTCTGCGCTCCCTTTCATTATTTATTCTGTTTCTCTTATCACGGCATGTGCTCCTTCACAAGAGTTACAGTAATTCGTTGAGGATTCAACGTCCCTTAATTTTTAGTATTTTTCTTATGATTGTTCTGGGGCTGCCAGGGACCTCAATCTGCAAGTAAAAACAATACCATCAAGGGAGGTAATGTTATTTGAAGTTGTATTCTTCTGCAGTCTTCTACCATGCCTTTGTTCTGACTAAGAAAGATACTAGGCTTTTTCGCAGAACAACCAAAAATATTTTGTAAATAACATTTAAAGTCCCAAGAGGAAGATCAAATATCTATATAACAATCATTTAGGTTCACACAACTAGAGTGATTCCGCTATGAAATAAAATTGAAAAGAAATAAATCAATGGTTCAAAAAGCCAAGAACGCAACCAGAATGCCAAGTTTCGGAAGATGAGAAACCAATCCAGGGGGTCAATTGTTATAGTAATGCATTCAGTTGCTTCAGAGATATTGAATTATTAATAATTCTGCGTGAACAACGTAACGACACAATTTTTCTGTAAAAAAATGCATCTATGCATGACATTCTACAGATAAATACAAGAAACGTAGAGTGGCATAGTTATCCAGTCAGTTTGAATTTGAAGATTTACTGAGGCATGTCACCGTTCTCATGATTCTGGAGTCCATTTGCAGATGCTTCTGGCTCCTTTAAATTGCACGCTTCTTTGGAATTGCAGGGCTGCAGTTTCTGTCTAAACCCAAACGGCTTGGAAAATATCTTCCACTTCTCTGTCTTTAGGATCTTTTGAAGATCATGTTTCATGACCATACACTCCTTTTCAAGCTCAGAAACACGCTCCTTCATGTCAATAACACCCACAACTCTTTTTTTTAGTTTCATTTTTGGAAAGTCCATGGTTTGCACAAGTATTTTGAGCTGTCAAGATTCCCAGTAACAGAACCATCCAGAAATTGATGTACGGAGCCGAAGCTGTTCAAAGAAGAGGTCTTGGACAATTATTGGAAGAGGTAGCCTCTCATTCTGGACTCTGCATGGGTGCTTGCTTCCAGTGAGAGTTTCTGGCAGTTCATGAGTCTGCAAAGCTGCTCCCTCTCTGGATCTGTAAGCCAAGGATGATCCTGTAGTTGAGAAAAGAAAAACAGGAAGACCGAAAAAAACCAAATTATGTCACTTGTGTTCGACATTTGGAACTCAATAACATATCAGTGGCATCCATATACAAATATTTAGTATCCCCCCCATGTTCTCTTGCTTTCCTTCCATCATATCAAACTAGGTGCTTTCAGGTGTTGCGAATACTTGGTTTTTATTTCTTAGGGACAGAATTATGGTTTGCAAGTAAAACTACAAGCCAAAACCAGGACACCTACCATTTACGTTTCAAGGGCTCTGATAATTATGTCTACAAAATTGAAGGTGTATCTAAGAGTTGAATTCATCGAACTCCAGATTGTCTAAACACGTAACCAGTTCCTTTTACATTGCAGGTGAACTGAAGGTTCCAGGTCAAATAAAACTAGAAATCATGCTGAAACATATATGAAATTAACTTATAAATGCAATTCGATGCCTAAGCATGTTTCTGGATCCCTGGTAGCATAACCTTCTTAATCCAGCAGAACTAAAGTGTTGAAAATGTTTATACAAGAAATCTATGTGCAGCATTGGCATTTAGGATTTCATTTAACTTAAAGCATAAGGTAAGCCACGCATTCACAGTTGTATTACGGTACCTTCAGGTATACATCAATAGATTGATAAATCCATTTTGTCCAAATATCACGAAATTACTAAATAAGTGAGTCTATTTTTTTAGTTTATTATCACGTAATATAATAAAAACATAGTACTTCAACAAAACTAATTTGAGGTATTTAATTGTTGAAGAATTTATAAAATGACCAAGTTGAAATTCTTATTATTTTCAAGAATTGATTTTTTTTTAAAGCTTTATAGTTCTTTGCTTAGTACAAAAGATTTTTTTTATTATATTTTTTAAAATTTCAACAACAATGTTATCTTGAATTTCTTTTTAAGGTTTATGAACTTAATATAATGAACTCAATTTTCCTTAGGAACAAAAATGAATTCCTAAGATCTAGAGTAGAAAGAATGAGTAGATGAGCAAGATTTAGAAAAACTACAACAAAGAAAGATAAAACTTAATTATTATACTTTCACTCATCCACACACCTATTTATATTACTTGAAAACCGAATCTAATTACTTTCATGAATGTTTATTAATTATAATGAATGTTCATAAATAATGAATGTTTATTAATTATGATAAATGTTCATAAATAATGAATGTTTATTAATAAATATTCTTGAATATTAATAGTTTATCAAAATTCATAAATATATTCATTCTTATCACGTATTAGTTCATATACTAAAAATTACTATCAAATAAGGACTTAATAGTAAAAAATATATTTTATTAACCAAACCCAAACTCATAAGCCTACAAGTCCATAGCCTAATTCATAAAACTATTTTGGATTTGAAACTTTTACTATCTAAATATTCTTTAAGAATAATTTTTCATTTATTTTTAATTAATTTTTAAAACATGTTAATATTTTATATTAAAGTACTCATATTGAATTATAAAATCCAACATAATTTTACCCTAAATATAAGTGAACCTCCATATCTAATGTGACCTTAAAAATATCCATTACTTATTTTTAAAATCAATTCTAACAAACCTCTATATGAATGAAATTTTTTTGACTGGTACGGGGATTTTAAGAATTTGTAGAGAGAAAATTGAAATTGTAGATCGCTATATTAAAATATATAGCTTTTGGCTTTGAACTTACTTAGTGAAATATTATTGGATTTATAATAAATATAATGTTTTGAACTATTCAACCTTGTATCTAAACCAAAACAATAGTAATCATATAGTTATCTACCTAGAGATTCCTATTATTTCTCACGATTATGTTCATCTTGATCTTGAAGAACTCGGGGTTTTATAAGTGCTTCTGAGAATTCAGTCTTTTTAAAATTCTTAAATAAATGATCATATTTCACTTATATAGGTGATATTTCATTAAGAATTTATTTTTTATACTCTACTTAATATACTAAGATTTGAAAAGTATTAAGAGCACAACTCATGCTTTACCATCTTACAACTAGCACCACTTTTATCATAAAAATAAATAGAATTTTAAGTGCTACTAAGAATACTATATGACTTAAGGATCTTCAGTTAAATAAATATGGTTATCATCATTTCATTTTTAAGGGCCTTAAGTCCATTCTTATAGATAAACTATATACAAGCTCCCTTGATAAACTTTGGTTGGCAAATTTACAATATTTTTTGATAACTTTACATAGTCAATGAGTATAATTTCATTTGAGAGTAAGTTTTTAATGGTATAATGTTTACAACACACACACACACATACTATTTTGTACCACTCCAATTATAAACTTACTGTCACAATGAACAAAAACTGCTAGCACTAGTTTTGGTTAACATGAAATATCATTTAAGAAATCTTGAAGCCACTCGGCTTCCTTTTTATCAAGATAAATAAACTTTGATTTCATTAGAGATATTATGACATACATTTGTTTAAAGGATTTTTATAACAACTGTTCCACGGATTGTGAATATATATCCTCCAGTGGATTTTAAATCCTTAGTGTTGGATATCTAATTGACATCATTATATCTTTTTAGTATTATTAGGTAATTAGTATAGTGTAGCCTATAGTTTAAGGTGAGCCTCAAATTTTTAAATGGTCTCATTAATTTTCAATAATTCATAATTGAATTATTGATAAATTTACTTAGTTTGTTAACTGGGCATGCAATATTTGGTTTTGTTTAGTTTATAACACACATTATACTCCTAATTATCCAAGAATATTCTAATTGATCTATTCCCTTGACCTTATTTTTAGATAGGTGAACACATTATACGTCTATTAGTGTTATCACAATGCTACTATCATCTTTAGAAAATTTATTAAGAATTTTCTCAACATAATGAGATTGAAACAATACCACACCATGAGATGTCTTAGAGATTTTATTCATAGTATGAAATCTGCAACACCAAAGTCTTTTATGTCAAACTTATTAGTTAATATTTTCTTAGTGACTTGATCATATAATCATTACTGCCCAAAATATACATGACATCCCTATAAAAATATATAATGTCAATTTTATCCATGTTAAACACGTTTATCAAGTTTATTGATTTTGAATTCATTTGACAACTTAACCTTGTCAAATTTTTCATGTCATTGCTAACGTGCTTATTTCAAACCATATAATGACTTAACAAACTTACTTTTTTTTTTTATTATTATTCTTTAATAAAACAAACCTCTCAAGTTGTTATATATAGACCTATTCATCTAGGTCATTATTTAAGAATGTTATTTTTACATCCATTTGATGTATTATATGTTTGCTAATAATTGTGATGACTATTAACATTTATATGAGATTTATTATTAACACAGACAAATATGTATCAAAATATTCGACATCTTTTTGTAGTTTAAATCTCTTAAGAATAAGTTTTGCTTTATATTTATCAATAATTACATCTATTTATAGCCTAATAGTTTACTTTTTGGTGAAAAATCCACTAGTTTTCACATATGATTACTTATAATGGATTTAATTTTATTATTGATTTCTTCCTTCTAATAGAAAACTTATGTATAGGATATTACCTAGGAATATGTCCAAAGTTCATTTTCTAACAAGTATTTAGAAAACCTAGACTAAACATTTTGGTCATTTTTTTTTACTCCTTCTAGGTGCAACTTTGCCATATTTTGATTAATGATGATTAATTAAATTAGCCTCAATCATTATTATTAAATAGAAATACATCTTTAAAAAAATAGCATTCCTTGATTCTATAATAATATTAGGATAAATATCTTTAATACTTGATTTATGTACAAGAGATCAACATACACTATTATTATAAGCATATATGATAAATACATAATCTATAATTTTAAATCTCATCTTGACTTTTCTTAGATTAGGTAATTCCATATTTGTAAGATACCCCTAAACTTTAGGGTATTTATAGGAAATGTTCTACTTTTCCATAATTTATATAGTATCTTATGTGCTTTTTAAGGGGTATTATGTTAAATATATAATTGAGGTTAGAATTGTCTCCATACACAAGTTTTTGAGTTGCTTCTAAATTTATCAACGTGACATTCTCATTTCTTTTGATTTTCAGTTCTTAGGTTATGTAATGCCATTTTGTTTCGGTGAATAATGAGCGGCAGTTTGGTAGATAATATCATTTTAAAAAAACAATTGACCAAATGATATTTTGTATTCTTCACCTCTATCACTTTTTATCACCTTTATTTTCTTATCAAATAGATTTTCCTTTTTATTCTTGTAACACATAAAAACTTCAATAGTCTTATTTGTGTTTCTAAACAATTTAATATAATAATACCTCATCCAATTATCTATAAAAGTGACATGATACTTTTTTCCACCTCTTGTTTGCACAAACTTTAAATAACTAATATCCTAGTGAATTAAACATTGAGGTTCACTACTTCTCTTAATTGAATGAAAAGAAATTTTTGTGAATTTTGATTCCACTCAAACCTTATAATTATGATTTTTATCAAATATCATGCTAGATAATAAATCAAGATTTAGTAATCTTTATATATAATTATAATTCACATGGGTTAACTAGTTATGCCATATATCATAAGACTTAGATAGGTAAGAAGAATATGCATTATTATTATTCTCCCTCTCATGGTTATAATAGTTATCAGATTTACTTTGATGAAACCTTATGTAACATACTCATATCCTAAAAACACTTTATTTTTAAAGAGTACAAATTTATCACTCTGAAAGACCAACTTAAATCCTCTTTTTTTTTTTAAATAATGAACCAAAAATTAAGTTCATCCTAATATTAGCAACATAAAACCTATTGTTGAGGGTTAAAAGTTTTTTAAAAGTCATCTTTAGTATGACATTCCTAACACCTAGTATCTTGGATATTGATGAATTTTCCATGTATAAGTGTTTACCATCCACGTGGAAAACATTCTCTTTAATATGCAAACATATCTTGTTACAATAATATCAATCCATCTTTCTCGATATATTCTATCAGTTTTTCTTTAGAAACAACAATAAATATCTTTATTTTTTTTAAATCCCATCAGTGAGGTAATCAACCTCATTATTGTTGACTTCAACAATCATTCCCTTTCTTGTGTTACTCTTTTCCAAACTCTATTTCTACAACCTTTGGTTGTTTTTTTTTTTACAAATAAAATATTTGCTATTAAATCTTTTAGCATTACTTTTGGAAATAGTTTTCCCTTCTTTACAAACTTTATCTTTTAGCCTTTATTGTGAAACTTTTCCACCTGTTCCACAAAGTTTGCGTAAGAGGCTATAACATAAGAGTTAGCTTTTCTTTCGAATAACTTATTATCCTCTTGTACTCATATCCTCAAGATGAGTTCTTCCACTCTTATTTTCTTTCTCTTATGGTTAAGTTAGTTCTTACATTCTCTCTAAGATGTTGATAACTGTTTAATAATTATAGCCACCTGGAAGGATTTATTAACAACCATATCTTTTATATAAACTATGCAGTGTAAGTTAAAACTCTTGAACTTGATCCATAACATTTCTTGAGTTAACCATCTTGAAATTTAAAATGAATTTATTAATTTTATAACGACATCTTTAACCTTGACCTTTTCTGTCCAAAGCTTTTCAAAATACATTTGCATTATTAATTGAACTATAGAAATCATATTGTGTATTGGTTAATTTTTTAATAAGTAGTTTTTGCACATAAAATGATTATGATTCTATACATCTAAAGCTACCATAATAATGAAATGAGATTTATAATTTGACAACTTTGACACTTTTTTGACAAGAACTTTCTCAAGTTCAAAATGGTCGCATAAAACAACATTTTATGTTGCCATATGTGAAAGTACAATTCAATGAACTCTTCACATTTCTAACAATGCATTACAATAAATGATGGTGAACTATTTACTATTAAAGTAGCAATTACTAAAGTAATATTAGTTGAAACAACCAATTCTTTAGTTAAATTCATGATAAAATTCATTAAACAATTTTTAAATTATAGAAATAAAATTGGCTTCTCCAAATAAGGAAGTAAAACAAGAAAATTAAATTTGTGTAGATAATTTTTCAAACACAAGATATACAACTAAATTTGCTTAATATAGTTCAAAATGGTATACTTAAAACATATATAAAAACCTTATAAAATCAAATAAAAATCTTAAATAAGTTGCTTGAATGCACAACTAAATTTGCAAAACATATATAAACTCAAAACAATAATTTAGAGATTAGTTATAAGGTTGTTAGACTTGCATCAAAGAATATAATTGGATTTTTGTTTTTACAAAGTGCGATAAAAAAATAATTGTTGATTTTTTTATCTTATTAACATGCATCATGCTAATATAAATTTGTTTAAATAAATCAAAAAAATACACTCAAGGTTGCAAATAACATATGTATTAACTAAAGGTGGTTATAATATTATATGATGGAAACTAGATTATTTAGACTTGGCATAAAAATGTTCTAACAAGCTACGTCAAGCTTTAAGAATGGTTTGCTATAGGGCATACCTTCTTTGGGTATTTAAAGAAGTCATTTCCTAGTTTAATTAAAAATAATGATGATTTTAATTTTTTATTTGATTTTTGTGAACTAGGAAAAAACCATCATGTTTTATTTCCATTAAGTTTGAATAAAAGTCCACATTCATTTATAATTATATACTTTAATGTATGGAGTCCATCCAATATTCTTGCCTTAGATGGATCATATTGGTTTGTTACTTTTATTAATAACTGTACTAGGATGACTTGTGTGTGCTTAATGAAATCTATAAGTACAAGTTTATCAAAGTGATAATGGGGAAGAATATCATCAATTAGAACTTCTTTAATTTTTTAAAGAATATGGAACTATTCATAAAACTAATTCCAATACACTTTAACAAAATGGATTGTTGGGTACACAAATTAATGTTTGTTAGAGGTTGTTTGTGTATTATTGATAGATGTTTATGTATCATTATTTTATTGGAGAAAAACACTTTATTTGTAGCATATTTAATTGAATAGATACCTCAATTTCCATTAACTTTCAAATACCATTCTAAACTCTCATTGATATTGTTTGTGCCCCAACAATCCCAAATTTATTTCTTCATATTTTTTGTTGTGTTGTGACACGACTGAAAGATTGATGTCTTCTTCCAAGTGCAGGAGTGTCGAAGTAATAAATAACCCAGCAAGACCGGGGCGAATCACAGGGAGGTTAATTGTACAAATTATAAACGACAATAGTACAACAACAATAATAACAACAACAACAACAACAATAATAATAGTAATAACAATAATAACAACAATGACAATAATAATAATAACTATAATAATAATAATATTAGTACTAGTAATAATAATAATAATAATAATAATAATAATAAAGAAAGAGAAGAAGAAGAAGATGATGAGAACTTGGAGATGGAAAATTAATGTAAGGATTAAAAAATAATAATAACAAATATCAAGGTTAGAGGTTCCACTAATGGTATGTCAAACAAGTATAGTATAAAATCTTATTATTCAATTGGAAACCACACACAAAGGAGGTTCCAATCAGATTATTGATTGTTAACATGATTACATTAGTCATCTTATTCGATTAATGCTAGTACTTGTAAATCTCGTCAAGCATTCATGATTGTAACTTATGTTAACAACAAATCAAGTTCCTTTCGAGCTCAGATGTTAGTTATACCATACAGTATGAACTATGAAAGTGTCAAGCATTTGTTGTACCAAGTGTTATACAACATAAATCAAGATTAGTCATTTAACAAGTAAAGTATTAAAGAGTGAACAAGATAACAAATACAAAACATGTTAGTATCAAACATTAAAGTCCATATTAAGTTTACACTATACTTATTCTTACACCATTAGTGTAACCTTTTCACCTTGACATAATTAACTTAGCTAGACATAATGAAAGAAAGCAAAATAGATAAACAAAATAAGAACATAAAAGCTAACTAAGTAAAGGAAAGGAAATGAAAGGCATAAACTTGATATTAATGAAAGCAAAGCATAAACATTACAAAAAATACAAAGAAAGAAAGCAAGAGCATGATCTTGATCTGGACACCAAGATGCCTAAATGCATGACAAATGCCTCCTTTTATAGGCCAAAATTAGGAATTATTGATTTGATGACTAATTGATGAGTGGGTAGCCAACTCTTGACTTGGTGACAATCCTTATCTTCTCTTGTCTGCCCAAAACGTCATTGATAACGTCAAAATTGGAGCCACTTGAAAACATGAAAGTTGTAGGAAATTGTCTCAGCTTTCTTGTGTAAAACATTCATCTCATTTGGACTTCTAGAACTCCAGATATGGCCAAAATACTAAACAATACTCGGGCTGGAGGACAGCTTCGGGCTTCTTTGTTGTTGCAATAATTTGGACTTGAAAATGACCTTTTTAGATCTTGGGCTCCATATGAAAGTTGTAGGCTTATGTCTTACCTTTGTATCCATATAAAGTAGACCTAAATCTGAGATCTATAACTCCAGATATGACCCAATTACCAAATAGTGTTCCGGTTTGGATTGCACTGACATCTATTTTCTAATTTTGGTCATCATTTTGCCCTTGCAATTTAAGTTCTTAAAGTCATCAATCAATCCTTTCATTTATGTGATAGGCCTGCATTTAAAATGAACATTTACCATAAATTAAAGGTATCTTATTTTATTAGATATATTATTATAAAACATACTTTAGTTAAGGAGTTATTGATACTTCAAGTGCAAAATGATGATATAAAACCATGATAAAAATGTACTTTTAAGTACTAATCATGTTGCATTTATATATTTTCATAAATACCAATGCAATAAGTTTACCCCTCAAGCATTGTGATGTGTTTTTCTTGGGTTTGCCAATCATAAAAAAGGATACCAATGTTATCATCCTCAAATTAACAAATATTTATCACAATGGCTTTTGTTTTTTCTCGAATACATCATGTATTTTTTTCGCATGGTCTGAATTTTAGGGGAGTATCACATGGAAATTAAAACTCTAAAATATGATTTAAAAAAAATTAATTTGGATTCTAGTCATGTGAGATGAAATTAGACCTATTTGTTAAGTATTATTAATTAGTTTATATATATTCCAAGAGAGTACTATATATCAATATAGTTAATCTTCTTACTTAGTGAAGTAAGAAACATAGTTCTGATGCTCATTTAAGAGTAGAAGCTAAATTTTAAAATATAATATTTGGACTTTGTGAAGATGTTATGGTTAAGATTTTTATATAGGATTTGGATTTCTATTTAAAAAAATCACATAAATGATAATACCACTTGAATGTATTTTGCTTTAATATTTTAAAAATATCTTACTTTAAAGTATAATAGGAGAAAAACATAGAAATAGGAATTCAAGAAGCTATCAGAGACAAGGACCTAATGTTATTAGTTATAAATATCCTCTATAATAGGACAAAAAGATGCATTAGCCTTCATCACCAAATATGGACATAGAGATGGAGGCTAAAGGCATTAACACACAAAAAGATAAGTAAATAAGTGTCTCCATCTTCTATCTTCACAGTACTCTGTCTTCTGATGTTGTTTTATAACTGTCATGCTTGCTTGTGTTGTGGACCTGTGATAATGGTCGTTAATGGAGGTTCATATATTTTTGATCTATTTTATCTTACTAGTGAAATTAAATATTCAGAACTTTAAAAGGTTAATCTAATACCTGCAGAGGTTTATTGTTTTCTTTAAACAACTGAATTCAAATTTTGGAATCAAAATTTAGAAAAATTATTAAGTTTTCTAGTCTATGTGAAGGTATGGTCTTAGGGTTATCTTAAAAGATAGTTAATGCATAAATTAATCCAAAAATAAAAATTAAATAATTGCATTGTAACCATCACTAAAGTGTTTTTTTTTTCTTCACTTCACTTACCAAGTGTTTAGATAACTAGAATGATTAATCAGCACATAAGATCCTAAATGGAAATTATTGTATTCTTTCTTCTATTTTAAGTTAGTTATAACTTAATCTATGTAGTTTAACAAAAATAAATAAATTATTCATTGTAGTTTAAACAACTATATATTTATACCCCTTAATTTTCAATTCAGTTATAACTTTGTCCCTCTATTAATTTTAAGCTAATTTCTAATTTGTGTAATTTTTTTTTCTAAAATAGAATGAGGAGATAGACAAAGGGAATAGGAAAAAAAAATTATTAAGAAAGAAGGAACTTCTTAAAAAAAACATATTAAATCAAGGATGGACAACATAAATTAACATACTATTTCATTATTTACAATACTATAGGGACTAATTAACTAGTTTCAATGAACTAAAAGGATTAAATACTCCCATAATTTTTCTTAGCTTAGTCAACAACCTTTTGACTCTAAGTTTATAAAGTGAGATTGTTTAGAAAATAAAGAAATATCATCATCATCATCAAGAACACTTTAATGAACATCATTAATTTATTTGCATGAGAATTGCCATAAAAAAAGCGAGAATTACAAATTTACTAGAAAATAGAATATTTTTTTGCTTAACAATTGTTAGAAGAAAAAAAATGCACCACCCCATGCACCCTGGTAAATCAATTTTTTTTTTTTTAGCATGCACTAGAAAGAACTTTCATTCTTCAATAAGTAGAGCTTTATCAGGCAATAACTGCATTTTTGGTGAATTGAATAAAGTATTGCATAAAACTAGAAAGTTTAGTTGTGTTGTCAATTAAATTTAATTAGAATTGAATATATGATGAGACAACATTTATCTTTATAAAAACAAATGTGGAAAATTTAAATCTTAGACTTTTAAAAAGGTTATTTATTCTAAAAAGATTCGTCACATAAAGAATTAGAGGAGTTTAAGAGAGAAAGAGACTGAATAAATATTAAATGCAAATAATATAGAAATAAACAAAGAAAAATAGTAAAAGAAATAAAACCCTCTAGGAAAAAAGATAAATAAGTTGTAAGAATTTGAATATGTAGGGTTGATCATCATTTATAGTAGTAACATCTATTTATAATTATATAATTTTGGGTTTAATTTTACACAAATTATGTCTTTTAGAAAAGAAGATTATATGATAAATCCCAATACAAGTTGAACTTTATCTTATTAATAGTTATGTGAATCCTAACTTATATACAATCTTGATTAGTTTAAATTATTGAGGACTTTGAGTCTATATAGGAATGAACCTTTAAGTTACTTGCATATACTCAAACTCATGTAGTCAATATATATATATATATATTTGATCATGACTTTTGGCCAACTAATTGACTACTTTTTAGTTTTTTTTATTGATTAAGAATATATATATATATTTTATCATGACTTTTGGCCAACTAGTTGACTACTTTTTAGTTTTTTTTGTTGATTAAAATTCTTTAAATACAGTAAATTTCATTGCACTTAATCAATTTTAGTTTTCTTTAATGTATAGTAGTGAACAATAATTATTCTTATTTGGTTGATATGTGAATGTTAATTTCTTATATAAACAATGCCTTTCATTTCTTTTATTTCTAGAATGGATGAAGGAATATTATCCCATCATTTTAGCAATGAAATCAATGAAGGAATCAACCATTAATGATGTAGCTAAATGAACAATGTTACTCAAAAATATCAAACTTGTCTAATATGTTAGCTAATTAACTAGTTTGAACAAGGCATGCTTTGACTTTTTTTGAATAGGTTTATGCAATGTGAACTTTTTAATTATTTGTACTCAATTAGACATCTCATGTTATTACTATAAAGGAAACCATAAACTTAAGATAATGTCAATCTATTAATAGTAAAATGTTTATGTAGATGATTAATAAAACAAAATCTAATTAGTTAGGCTTGAAGCATAAATAACATAAACTTAAGATAATTTTATGATTATGATCTCCAAACCATTTTCCAATTTCTTTAAAAGTATCATCTTTAATTGTTTTTTATTTAGGGATCATACTTTTTTATTTATAGATTATTCATTGATAATAATTCATTTTCCCACCATGATTTTCTAGGTTTTAGGTACATCTCTTTAAAACCTTAGCAATACAGTATAAAACCTTAGCAATACAGTATAAACCATCCTGGTTAGAGGACATTTGATCATATTTTGAATTTTTATGGCTAATTAGAAGTACAACTTTTCATACTCGGTCATTTTTTTAAGAAATATTTTGATTAAACAAGTTTATTATATGCTTTATTTAATATTTATCTTATGTTTTAGCAAATGAACTAACGTATGTAGCTTACCTCATCCAAGTCTTATAACTCAATAAACATAGCTAATAAATATGAATTATCCATGTTATACCATGCAACTCTTTTGAGTGATTGAAATTTGATCTTTATAGGAAACATGACATTGTGACCATATATTGAGGTAAATTGTAAGGTTTCTAAAGTATTTTTATGTGAAGACTTCTATGCTCCTAATGCTTTTGAAAAAAACATTATATCAAGCTTTAAGATTATTTTTGATCAATTTTTGAATGTTGAGGATCATAGTTTTGTGGATTAATTATACTTTCCTATTAGTTCGAGCATAAAAAGGAGTAAAGTGAAATATTTTAAACCCATGTTTTGATCATTCCTAATGAATATTGACCCTTAATTAGTAATGATAGTTTCTAGGAGTTCAAATATGTGGATGATCTATTTCTTAAGGAACTTGATCATTATTTCTTTATTGATTTATCAATAAAGAATAGCTTTAAATTACTTTACAAAGTATTTTCTAGCTATAGGACGTGGTGATACCTTTTTAATGATGAAGGATGTATCTTGCCAATGATTTTCATTGCCCAACATTGAACGTATATGGTTTGAACACTTCATTGAATTCATTAAAAGGTATATGTTGCATTAGACCAAACTATTAATATTCTTGGCATCTTTTATGTAAGCAATACAATCCTCAATTATGCCTAGCCAATAAAATCATTGGTTCATAATAAGTAATCTTATCTTAATGCTAGATTGGTGAGTTTCATAAAAGCCCATATGGAACTCTAATATTTGCTAGATTGGTGAGTTTCATAAAAGCCCTTCACAAACTTAAACATGACTAACTAGGCTTCTTTTTTTTTTTTTTTAATCTTAAGCATCTATATGGAACTCTAATATTATACTTTCTATATAATACATTTGCTAGGAGTACATAATTGGTTACTTTCAATATGAAAGACCTTGAAACTTTTTATAAAAGATCCCATAAAAAAACTTAATTTCATAATTGACATTAGATAAAAGGCCATAAAATTTCATTTTTATGTCTTACACATTCTTTACTATGGAATCTTTATTGTTATGTTTACATGACATTCTTATTGGATATTAGCTATGGTTGATTGATTAATGATTTTGACATGGATAATGCTATGATTATTAAAGATCATCCTTTACACTGATCCATATTGAGCCGAGTCATTGGCTTTTATATTTTTTCCTCTCAATAAAAAATTAGGGTAAAAAGTATTTAAATAATATTAAGGTCTAAGATAAATTATTCTCTAATTAAGCCCTAAGTCTTTTAAAAGAAGTTTTGGATTGAAGCTCTTTTGTAGCCTTCTTCATGGATGCTCATTGATGTCTTAAGTTATTTTCAACTTTAAGCTTTGATGATTTAAAAGTTATGACCATTTTTATGTTGCTTCTTACTTCTACCTATATATGGTTTATAAAAGCTTTAAATTTAGTAATGAGTACTTCTACTTCAACCAGTCTTCTCTAAATACATCACCTTCGGTTTTATAAGACTATATTGATTCAAATCTTTTCTGTATAGCCAAGTGTTCTTTTTTAACAACAATGCATCTATCCTTCAAAGTTTGTTTCTATGAAAACATTAAATTTTAGGTTGTTTAATAATCTACTTACACTTTTTATATAGATTTTCTAATTCTTTTAAGAGGAATAAGGCATTTTTAAAGCTAATAAAGAGTTTTTCATACCTCATGCCTAGTTAATATAGCAGATATTGGATAAGATGTTGTCTAATAGTTTTTTAATATACTTTCTTCATAAGGGTATGGTCATTGAGAATGTTCACCCTTTTTCTTGACAATTCCAAAAATCTCTCTAGCATTTCCTATAAGAGATTTTATATACTAGTTGTTTTTAAGGTTTACTTTTAAGATAAGCATTTTTGATATAGTTTTAGAAGATACGATGGCTATCAAGTCAACAAGAGTAACCTAATTTTTTTTTTTTATTAAAGTCACTCCTAAAAGTTATTAGGAACAAACTAATACCAAAACTTACCTTTTAACTAAAAGATGAAGTAGTAATATATGGTCAATCAAGAGTGGTAATTTCTTTATCTTTCTTAGCTATAAATAGAGAAGGACCATAATCTCTTCATCCTTTACAACTAACAAAAAGATAAAATGCTCATCTTCTCTAGTTTTCTCCTGAAAAGATGGTGTTGGTTGATATTCATCAACAACATCTTCTATCTTTATTACAAATCGATGGAGTGAAAATATAATTGTGCCCTTAAAAGCTAAAGTAGCATTTATGCTTACTTCACTAGACTTTTTCTTTCCAAAAATAACTTTGGCCAATCTATCTATCATCTTTGTAGTAGCCTTATTAACATCATTAGTAGATAAGGATGTGGGAGATCCTATTTTTGTTATTATGCCCATATTATTTTTAAAATAGTCAGTGTGCTAGAGGATGAATTCTTAGAGTTTATTTTCTTTGAAAATATAAGCAAAATAAGACATAAGTTTAGAATATTTTGTGGGAAAAAAGAAGATATATCTTGGACATTGGACATTTATAGGATCAGAATGATAAACACATTTAAGAATGGTTATGGTATTTGTTGAAGGGGTAACATTCTTAGAAACTGTAACAAAAACATTAATTTTTATATATTTATAAAAATAAATATCATCTATAAAAATAAGTAGCACTTAATTAGGGTGAAGGAACAAACTACTCTGATACCATTTTTATACTAAGGATTAATGGAAAAGTAGTAGTTTTAAGAGCTAGTTCCTAATCATTATAAGGTAAGGTAAAGTTTAAGAAGTAAATTAAAATACAACACACTTTAAGATGCTTTCTATTGAACCAGTTTTTAGCTTAATAATTAGGGATTTATTATCTTTTTTTTTTAATTATGAAAAGATGTTAAGGTTTAATAATTAGTGCCACCAGTAGTGGAGAGGTATTGACATACTAAGAAAATACATAAAAAACACATTAAGAACACAATATAAAATTAAAAAAAAAATTATAATCAAACAAATTGAAAGTCAAAGTGTTTTTACCATCAATTTCATATGTAAGATTTTTACTTGGCCTTTTTAACTAGGCTTTCTATAAGTTTTTCTTTTAGTTCCTTGAATGGATGGATTTTCATCAAAGAAGAATTTCTCTGCTACTTTTTATAAGCATACATTAAATGTGATATCCAAGGTCTTCTTTTATCGAAGGAAAATCTTGACTGGTGGCTATAGCTAGGGGGAAATCCCATAATTGAAAACATTTGAAGTAATACTCTATTATTTTAGTCATTTGTTTTTCTTATTCAAGAATATCATAGGTCACATTATCTAAATGAGTTTTGTTCATAGCAAAGTTTATTGGAATGAAATGCACTATATTAATCTTAATCATATAACTATAAAGTGAGGGTTGTATGACTAATAAAAATAATAATAATTTTTTTAAAACTAAGTTTATCATTAGTCCAAACTAAGATTCTTGTAGGTTAGGATACCTCTACAAACTATAGCATTTTCTTGACTTTTTGGTGTAGTCCTTTAACATTAAATAAGGTCATATCCTTATTAATACAAGGAGACTTATAACCATCACTCAGATTTGTTAGGTTTAAGAAGATCCCTACATATTTCTTAAAAGAAAAGTCATGAAAAGAAGATTTTAGTAAGCTTCCCTTAAGAATATAAAGTTTTTGTTAAGGTTTGATATTATATTATTAAATCCTAGAAAATAAATAATATTCCATGATAGAACTCACCATAACACTCTATAAATATTACTCTTTTATCATAAAGATGTGATCCTTACACCTAACTTAACATTCTCATAATATCTTGTAAATATAGCTCCATACAAAAGATCCTAAAACAATAATTCTACCATCGACCGTATTACAATGTTATTTCTATTTTTATGTATGTTTTGGTTGGCTTTTTAGAGCTAAAACATATTACATTCATGAATATATAAAAACCAAGAAAACCATATATTTTTTTATATAAGTGTATGTTTTTTTTCATTTCTCTCTCTTCATTAATGGATTAAATATAAGTACAACAAGTACTATGTCATCAAAAAGACTAATTAAAATTTATGTAGGAGCCTAAAGCTCCTTATCTTTAGATATAAACATTTTATTAAAGCCAAATCATACAAATTGATGGGTTTTATTTCATGCTTGAAAAGGAATAAATTGTTGGATTTCAATCAAAAGAGGGAGAGAGTGGTTAGCAATTTCTTATTAGGCATAATAGTGACTCTAAATAGATGAATAACATAAAAAGAATCTATTGAAATTATATAATTTGCTAAAACTTTGTTACATCCAATCTAACCATATGAAATAATCTACAATAACAATGTTAGACTTTATTGGGATGAATTTATTTCATATATTTAGGTATTTTTGAACATCTTGCAAAGGAAATTTTTGTCTCTCAATATCCAAAGCCAAGTGGTGACCTTATTCTTCTTGTGGCGCCTTTTCATAAAATAAGACAAGGCACTCTCCATTTGTGTTTCATGGTGCAATGCTAATTCTGGATCAATTGATGTAAGGGAAGTAATTTGCACAATTCTGGAAGTAGGAAACATATGTAGAATTTGGTGGAGCGAGGATTAAGGCTACCATTTCAATCTTTTTGGGAAAGAGAAAAAGGTTTAAAGTTCTTAATTCTTCTTTTATTCTAAAATTGTTTTGAATTTGTGAAGAAATGAAGAATTAAAGAGTTACTGTTAAAATTATAAACTAATTAGAGAAAAACTAAGTGTTGCACCTAGATAGTTAGACCACTTTTGTATAAGATGGTCTGATTAGATGGCATGTCAAACAGATACTAAAACCATGGTTGATAATTTTTGGTAAACATTGCTAGTTATCCATGTCATGGATGGTTGATTTATATTATTGATTTTAGCATTTAAATCACATAGGATAATTTTTTATTTTTTCTAAAATAAAGTATTATAGGGTGCATTATTTACACTAGAAATAAACATCTATGTTTCAATTAAATAAGAATAGTAATTTATAATTAGAGAGAGAAAAAAAAGCTAAAATTGATCGTGAATAGTGAAATTAACCTGGCTTAATAATCTTAGTCATCTAAAACTCATAATCAACTAAGAGAAAATAATCAATTATAAGATTTTAAGTTCTTGTAAATAACCGAAATGTTCAATCCTATTCTAAATAAAAGTTCTCACTAAAATATGCCAATTAGAAATCAATTAGAGTTATAGAATAATTAAGATATGTGTAATTATCAGGAAAGAAATAATTATATTATAATAGATTATACCTCTTATCCAATAATGAAAATTACTTTTAGCCTTTTTTAATATGCAAATAATTACACTTTTTTGAAAGGAAAGTGAAATCACATGCTAATGCTAATCTTATGAGAATTGAAGTAATTTTTCCAATATAATATAAACAATATATATAACATTCAAATTAGATGTTTAAATAAAATTTAAATGATATAAAATATAAATAGATTATCCAATTATTAGGAATGATGACCAACCCTATATACAAAATCTTTTTATGCAATTTAGAATTTTACTACAAATTTAATTTTCTTCCTTTACTACATTACTACTACAAATTTAATTTTCTTCCTTTACTACTTTTATTTATAACTTTCTTTTGTAATTCAATTTATTTATTTCTTTTATCTTTTTATTTATTGAATTATTGAATATCCATATTTTGTTTTATTTTTCAAGCTTGTTATATTTCTTCACTTAATATTAAGTTTTTATTTATAGTTGCTCCTCAGTTGAAGGAAAATAGGAAGAAGATATAATATAATTAATCTAGAAAATTATTTAATTAATCAATAATACCTTGTTCTTGTATTGACATGTCTATATATTTTAATTGACTACATATGCCAAACATTAGTTTTATTTAATATAAATCAATAATCATAATTTAATTCTTCATAAACTACTACATACATTTACAACTTGTAGCATATATAACACATGCAAGTTGATACATAAAGTTTGCCACACTCAATCTATTTTGTTTAAAATACACTCACACACATAAATATTTTGGTTATAACTTGGCATACACTCATCATGAAGACCAAGTTTTTATATTTATAGAAACTTTAATCACCAGTAACAAGTATAATATTAAATAAACCACCTTTAACTATAATTAATAACAAATACTATATCTAGTAGAAAACTAATACCTTCTAGGAGATTTTGGAAGTGTTTGGCTAGGTAGTTCAACCTATTTTTTTTATTAAAATTTGAATAGTTTCTTGTTTAAAATTATTTTTTTATATTTTTGAGTCGTTTTGGTATGCTGGCATACAAAATATTTTTTAAAATATAAAAAAAATATTATTTTGATATATTTTTAAACGAGAAGCACTTTAAAAAATTATCACTACCATACTACTAAAACTGATTTGTTTTCCAATAGTTTTCACATTAGTGGTGAATTACACTCAACAATATGTTTGATTTTCATAAGAACCGAGTTTCATGTTGCAGGACCCATTAAAAAATTGAGTTTCAAATGCAGTTATTAAGCGACAGTTTCTACATATTTTTTTAACTAAATTTCTTAAATATTCATAATATATGTGTCTGAAACTACCAAAAAGTCCTAATTGGTCTCCCTTTCACTGGTTGTAAGAAAACCAAAAAGTTTTATTTAAATACTTTAACATGTTTATTAATGTATTAAACTTCAATCTCAGTTTTTATCAAATATATATCTAAATCCAACTTAGTTCAATTAAAAATATTTTTTCTAAATTTATTTTTTTCAAACCATAATGAGAAAAACTAAAAAAGTATTTTTTCTAAACTTATTTTTTTCAAACTATAATGAGAAAAACTACTTAAAAAATAAACACACCCTAAACACCCCCAATTATCTAGAATACAGAGATTTAAAGATTATATTCAACTTGGTTATTTCCAACATGCTCCCTTAAACCAAGCCTTCAATAAATCAAGAGCATGACCACGAACCAATTCCATGAATTGCAAGTGTCTTTATTACCATGATCTTTGCAGTAAGTCACTCGAACATTAATTCGTAAAGCACCATCTTCTTATAGTCAAATAAATCCCTCATCTTCGTGTAGTTTGATGGTGAAACTCTGAATTTCAAATAAGCCTCATTGTCTTGCTCGTGTAATCAAATAAACACTCAATGTGCACCTATTCATTACATGAGAAATTACCATAAATGCTTGCATGTTTTAACTATAAGAATTTATTAACACCTAAGAAATCAATTTTCTGAATTTTATTAACACCTAAGAAATCAATTTTCTGTCACCTCTTCTAAATTGAAAACTTATAGCATTAGTAGCTTATATTGAATATCATCATGTACATCCTTTATTTTCAAACGTTTCATGATTGATTCTATAGCTCTAATACCAGATCTAGAAAACCCGTCTCGCTTAGTAGATGTAGGAAACCTAGCTCCCCTAGGAGATCAAATCCCAAGAACATATGCTTTTCTTATGTGGATGATAACCTCGGCTCCAATGTGTGTAGGGAAGGCATTCTTTCTGTCATTGGAAATGGTGACCGTGTGCTGGTTTGGATGGATCAATGGTGGGAGAAGCTCCGTTAAGGCAAACTTCTTTAACCTTGTATTCCCTGACTATGAATAATCAAACCATGCTTGCTGGAGTTGCTGAATGGTAGGATACAGTTTGGAATTGGATGCTTCGTTGGGAAAGGGCTCTTCGTGATTGGAAACTAGACCGAGAAAAACAGCTGCAGATAATGCTTGCAACAGCTCAGCCTTGCTGTGATTAGAAGTACAGGTTAGTATGGACTCGTGACAAAAAGGCGTTTTCTCGGTCAGGTCGTGTTCCGCTACTATTGAGACAGTTATTCTGCCAGGTGCCTCTCATATTGATTCTTACGTCTGGTTGGGAATAGCACCACTAAAAGTTGAAGCTTTTGTATGGTTAGCAACTTCGGATAAGCTGAACACTAAGCAATCTCTTTGGCGAAAAGTAATTATTGATGCTAATTCAAATTTATGTCCTTTATGCAATTCTTCTGCAGAAACAGCAACCCTTTTCTCTTGCATTGTCGTGGAGTTTGGCTGATTTGTCCTAATGCGTTGTGATTGTGGTGTACTGATTAGTCGATGCCAGCTTCAGTTGATAGTCTTTTTCCGTAGTGAGGTTTCTTCGCTTGTGAGGGAATGCAGGAAAAAAAAAAGAAGGATTCTTGTAGTCTTCAGTGTATTGCGGTCGGTTTGGCTAGTTAGGAATGCTGTTTTCAACAATGGTTTCTATGTCTGCGAAAATACATATCCCTTAATCTTTTGTGATCACTTTCCTTCCTCAGGAAACATCTCCTTCGTAGCTCTGAAGGCATTAAGTTACGGTCTAACCCATTAAAATCAAGAAAATCTTCTACTCCGCCTTTGGATTCGTGGAAATGGAATACGGATGGCTCAGCTTAATTTCGGAAAGCCGGGGACTTTCAAGTATAGGAGTGCTAAAAGATCACGAAGGGAAGGTGATGTGTCCCTTTTTTATGATGACTACAGGCATCAAAGAATAACATTACAAAACATCTCCTTCTGCAGCAGAGTTGGGTTGGATAATGGAAACTGACTCTGCAAATGTTATACGCTGGACTAAGGATACAACAGTGAAATACCATGGAGGATGCAATTTGATTTTATTTGTATTTAGACAAGGATAGTTGGGATATAAATATGTTTGGTTGGAGAAGTCAAAATTTGGTATCATTCTTTCATATATTTCTCTTCAATATGGTGGGCATAAACCACTACTATACGTATTGGAATAAATATGGCATAACTCTAATGAAAGAAATATATTCGCAATCAATAAAGCATACCCCACTCGAAATTATTTATAAAATCTTAACACTTTCTTTCAAGTAGTCACATATATGTTGTTCATTCTCAATATGTTAAGACCATTATAAAATACTCAACCTGATATAGCATTGGTGAGTAGGCTAGTAACTTATTCTTGAAATGAGACATGAGCTGTTCTAATAATCTTTCTTTCTAGTTTTTTTTTTGATAAAATACCTGTTAATTTTCTCATGTTTTATTCAACCATGTTGAATTGAGTTATCATCAATATCACAAGGTGTCTTGTTATCATAATATAACTTTATTGGGTTATAATGCTTACTTTCTAGTTATTCTAATAAATTATGGATCTATAATAATTTATATATTGCCTTAATCATTTCTCTGAACTCAGATTTAGCACTAGATAGAACGAGCAGTTATAACTTACTTCTTACTTCAATAAATAACTAGATTTCAAACTATAAAAATAAAATATCCTGTTGTAAACCATCTGTCTTTGATTGATCTATTCTAACTAGCATCAATTTATCTTTTGACATCTAGATTATTCCTTCTTCTTTTTTTAACATGATCCATTTTCTTAGAAATGATTTCAAGTAGCCCAAAATACTTGTAACTGTATTGTTCTTCACTTGAAGAATGCATGAATTGGCTCATGGCATATATTGCATATGCCAAGTTAGGTCAAGTATATACAAGATACATCAATCTCTCAACTAATCTTTGATACCTCTTCTTGTTTGTTGGAACTTAATCCCAATATATACCTAACTTTAAATTTTCTTCAATAGATGTTAATTGGAATACATGTCATCATACTAGTCTTACTTAGTAAGTTTAACGCACATTTTCATTAAGACATAAATATAGCTTCATTTGATCTTGACACTTTAATTCCAAGGAATTATTTCAATAGACTAAGCTCTTTCATATCAAATTATCAAGTTAGGTGGTTCTACAATGCTTCCATTTGTTCCGAATCATTTCCCGTCACTATCATATCATCAGTATACATAATGAGACAAGTAATCATTCCTTTATTATGCT
This sequence comes from Populus euphratica, assembly GCF_000495115.2. Taxonomy (NCBI): domain Eukaryota; kingdom Viridiplantae; phylum Streptophyta; class Magnoliopsida; order Malpighiales; family Salicaceae; genus Populus; species Populus euphratica. The sequence continues at coordinate 175,239 of NW_011500033.1, forward strand.
TCGCAAAAAAAAGTATGATCTAAGTTGCTTTATTTGTATCCAAACCAATATTATTTTAAATTTTTATATGTAAGAAAACCATAATTTGGGTCAACCCACCAACTTATAAATTAACTCACCCAAATTGTTAATGGGATTTAAACTAAGTTAACTACTGGGTAAACCTTTCAAATCATGCTCTTGGAGTTTGCTTCAGACCATATAGGGTCTTTTTTAACCTGTAAACATGTTTTTCATCTTTTGACTAAATATTACATTCAAGAGGTAACTCCGTGTATACTTGTTCTTGAAAGTCTTCATGCAAAAAAGCATTCTTCATATCAAATTGGTGCAATGGCTAGTCAAGATTCACCACTAATGATTTAAGAATACAAATAATATTGATTTTTGCTACTAGTGCAAGTGTAATTCCATGTATACTTCTTGAAAGTCTCTATGCAAAAAAGCATTCTTCATATCAAATTGGTGCAATGACTAGTCAAGATTCACCATTAATTTAATAATACAAATAATATTAATTTTTGCTATTGGTGCAAATGTCTTTATGTAGTTAATTCCATAAGTTTAAGTGTATCTCTTGGTTGTTAGTCTAGATTTGAATCATTCAATGGTTCCATTTGCCTTGTATTTGAATATGAAAACCCATCTACATCCAATATGTTTTTTTTTCTTTCAAGTAATTCAACAACTTCCAAAGTTAAGTTTTTTTGAAGTGGCTTCATTTCTTCATTCATAGCTTACTTCCACCTAAGATCTCTTAAAGCTTCTTGTATGTTAGTAGGAATAGATACAACAAATAATTGATTTGCAAATGACTTACTTTTATTTGACAATCTATGGTAGGATACATAGTTTTTTATGAGATACATATGAATGGAATTAAAAATAGGTTCATAATTAACTCTAAGTATACCTCTTGCATGATACACTAGGAATTGAGATTCAAAATGTACATGGGGTTGTAACTGGGGTTCAGAAAAGGAATTATCCTCGGAAAACAATTGGTTAGGTGGTACTTGAAATGTATTCACTTCCATCTAATTCTTATTATTTTCCCCACTCAACTGGTTGGTTGGTTGGTAAAAAAAAAAGTTCTCACCATTTAAATAGTAGACTAGTGAACAAGTTTCTCATCATTTAATCAATCATTCGGTTTATTGAGACCATTCAATCGGTCGTCCCGTTGGTCAAGAGTAGATTGCTCACTTTTATCCTCAAAATCAAAACTTGTGTCTGAATGATCTAAATAAAGATTTAGATTTAGAGTCTACAATTCATTTTATCTCTCCCCCTAGATTGAAGACTTGAAAACATTATAGTACATTTCATATTCATGAAAGACAACATCAAGGGTGACACATCGTAAGACTTATGGTTTCAGCTTGTCACATAATAGCTTATGAAGATGCACAAAGCCACACACCCAAAAATTCTAGGTGATAAATTCAGAGTAGTATGAGCACTTATAATCAAATGAAAGACTCTAAGAGGAGTCTAAAAATTTAGTAGGCTAAAAGGTATATGGTTAATTAGGTAAGCCGTAACATTAAGTATTTCACCCTAATAACTAATGGGCATGTGAACTCCAAACAAAAAGGCTCTTACAACTTTCAGTAGGTGGTGATTTTTGCAATCTGCAACACCATTTTATTGAGGGGAATAAAGACAAGTTGTCTAGTGAGATATGTCATGTTCCTGCAAGAACTTCAAATCCTAATTAATAAATTCTCTATCATTATTAGTGTGAAGAGCTTATATATGAGATTAGTATTGATTGGTAATCATCTTATATAATTTATGAAACAAAGAGTTAACTACATTTTTTAATTTCATCAAACGAACCTAAGCCATACAATTATAATCATCAATAAATGAGATAAACCAACGAGAACCATTAAAGGAAGGGTGCTTATTTGTCCCCTATACAATAGAGTAAATCAACATAAAAGGCAATGGACTTTTATTCATGCTTAATGAGAACAATATACAATGACTTTTGTAAATTCACAAATACCACATTTGAAATCTAAAGTATTTAGCTAAGAAAACAACTTTGGGAACAAAATTTTTAAATATCTAAACAACACATAACCTAAACGTTTGTGTCATAACCAAATGTCAGAGGACTTGTCGATTCAATATGCTGAAATAACTTGAGCCAACTAATATGAGTTAGTAGGTTTCAGATCCAGATAGTAACTTTCCTCTTTAGAACCACAACCAATCATCTTTTGAGTTAAAATGTCCTTAAAAGATATAAAGGCTAGGTTAGAAAATCACAACACAATACAATACATTGGTTATTTGAGAAACTTATAATAAATTATGGTTGAAAAAAGATTTAAATAAATTAAAATCAAAGATTTAAATTATTTGAGAGAGGAATTGAACATTCTTCAATCACAAGTGAGGAATTACTATTAGGGGTAGAGAAAATATGTGTGGTGGACTACTTTATACACGAAATATATTGATAGTCAAATGTCATGTAATTTATAGCACTAGAATCAATTATCTATGTACTACTACTATTAATATCTAATGTAGAAGTATAAAAAACCTTACTAATGTTACTTGAAGTAACAATGAAAGAGGAAACTTTTGCAACATCATTAAAAGGTTTGGTCATGGTAATACAGGCAAACAGTGCCTTTTGTAGATCCCACCAATCTGGATAACCAATTGGGTTTATACTTAACAAGATGTACAAAGGAGTTAATCAAAGATATATATATATATATCGAGAACTCATATTGAGAAGCAAGTTTTTATTTTTGAAAGATAATGATTCTTTCTTTTTTTTTTCTTTTAACTTTTTGAATTAACTTAACAAGATTTGCAAAAATATTCAAACAGTGAAATATGTTTTTTATTCTAGTAATCAAAATAACACTGAAGTAATTAATTTAGAAATAAAAAAAAAGAATTCTCAAATCACTAGTAAATTTTCTTTAGATATACACTTTTTTTTCTTTAGATATACACTTTTTTCTTTTAATTTTGTTATTGTTGTCTTGGTAATATTGAATTTATATGCCATGTTAAATGTGATTGTACTCGAGCAATTAAATTATGGTCCACAAAATATTTTATCATATATATATATAAAAGCATCAATTGAATAAAAATAAAAACGTTTGATTAACTTAAAGAATACAATAACTTTAAGTTGTTTAAATGACTATTATATATTTATTTAATACATATGGTATATTGTTGTATTTTCAATATAGCTTTTTTAATATGTATATTCTATATAAAATATTTTTTTTCATAGTATACTGTGGTTCCTATTTTCCTTTTCCTTTTTCAATGAAATACTACATAATTTGTTTTTTCTTAGACCACAGGAACTTTTCTTGTTATAGCACCTTGAACTTTTAATTTTAATCATACATCAAAATAGCACAAAACCTTTTTTTTCCTCAAACTATCAGAGAAAAAAATTCTATGTTCACATAATTTATAAATCATGACTTTCATTTTCAATAATCGATTTAATAAACAACACTACATTGCTCGCAATCCTTCTATAATTTAAAACAAGGCTTTTATTGTTTCTATAATATTATTTAAGCTATTAGAAATAAAAGATTTGAATGTTATATATATTAAGAATAAATTATAAATATAGAGTATTAACAAAACTTGAAAAATCCAAGAGCAACGCACATGTCCACAAACTAGTTAAAGACACGTAAAATGCATTTATAACATTGAACACTATTACATTATGCATATGTGTTATGTGGGACAAATGCAGTCCTTTTGTTTGTTTTCTTAACAAGAAAACACAATTAAATACATTAACAAGAAACTAGAGGGGTTTTTTAACTTTACCTCTCCTTACGCAAATTTATTTATTAGAATTGTGCTTGGTTTTTTTTTGTTTTTTTTAATTAATGGTTTTTTAATTTTATTATTTAAAATTATATTTTTTTATTAATTTATCTCACTACATGAATTATAAATTTAGTAAATTAACCTTTTAATTTTATTATTTAAAATTAGATTTTTTTATTAATTTATCTCACTTTCATGACATGAATTATAAATTTAGTAAATTAATCAGATTAACTCAAATTTTTTAAATTAAGTTTTTATTCTTGATTTTATTCTTTAATATTGTATTGATTCAAAATTATACTTCATGATTTGTTTTATTTTCTTTTTATTAAGATATTCTAGCCTCAATACCTGGAAATAGTACTTAACAAGTTAACTTGAGATGACTTAAGCTGTTTTTTAGTTTTTTTTAATTGATTTTTATTTTGATTTCATCATTTAAAATTGAATCGGTTGAGATCTAAGTTTCGTAGTCTATTTTAGTTTACTTTATATAAGGATATCTTGGTTTTATGATTAGAGTTGCGGGTTTTCATATTTTAACCCCAGTTAAATCAGGTTATTTTTTCAATTTTGTTTCTAAGAGATTATCTCAGTATCATGACCCAAGTCACAGATAATTAAAAAATAAATTTTATTTTTGTTAGGGTATCCTTGTCTCATTACCGGAGTTGAGAGTTTAGCAAGTTAACCTAATTGACCCATTTTTTTTTGTTTAATTGACTTTTTTTATTACTTTTATCATTTAATATTGTGTTTAATTAGAAATTATGCTTCATGATTTATTTTGGTTTGATTTTTATGAGGTTGTCTCACCCTCAAAACTAGAAAATAATACTTAACGAGTTAACCTGAGTTGATTCTTCATGATTTATTTTGGTTTGATTTTTACGAGGTTGTCTCACCCTCAAAACTAGAAGATAATACTTAACGAGTTAACCTGAGTTGATTTGATTTATTTTTCTTGTTATTTTTTAATTAATTTTTTTTATAAATTTTATTGTTTAATATTAGGTCCAATAGAGTCGATTGAGAATTAAACTTCATAATTTTTTTCAATCTGAGTTAAATCATGTTTTTTTAATTAATCATAGGTTTGACAGATTGACTAGATTCTTTTTTATATTTTTTAATTTATTTTCTTTTTAATCTCATCCTTTAATATTGGATTAATTAGAAATTAAACTTCATAATTTATTTTGTTTTTTATGAGGTTATTATGTTTTTATAACATAGATCGTGAGTTTGACACATTATCTCATATTACTTTTTAGCTCTCTGTTTTTAATCATTTTTTTTTAAATTGTTTTTTAATATTAGGTTGATTGAGAATAAAACTTCAAAATTTATTTTGATTTGTTTTCTATGAGGTTATCATAAACTCATAACTTGGATCATAGATTTGATATATTGATTTGGGTTAACCAAAACTAATTTACTATATTGTTAACTTAGTATAAAAAAAAAGTGTCAACTTGAAATTGTTTTTAGTCAAATTATTTTTTATAGGTCGTACGGGTTATTTTTGTACTTTTAAAGTTAATTGTGTCATATCAAATTAATTTTTATATAATTAAATTTTTTTCTTAAAAAATATATTAATAATATCTAAATATTTTTTTAAATT
>NW_011500033.1:181938-198640 GCF_000495115.2 Populus euphratica
CCCAGTTAAATCAGGTTATTTTTTCAATTTTGTTTCTAAGAGATTATCTCAGTATCATGACCCAAGTCACAGATAATTAAAAAATAAATTTTATTTTTGTTAGGGTATCCTTGTCTCATTACCGGAGTTGAGAGTTTAGCAAGTTAACCTAATTGACCCATTTTTTTTTTGTTTAATTGACTTTTTTTATTACTTTTATCATTTAATATTGTGTTTAATTAGAAATTATGCTTCATGATTTATTTTGGTTTGATTTTTACGAGGTTGTCTCACCCTCAAAACTAGAAGATAATACTTAACGAGTTAACCTGAGTTGACTTGATTTATTTTTCTTGTTATTTTTTAATTAATTTTTTTTATAAATTTTATTGTTTAATATTAGGTCCAATAGAGTCGATTGAGAATTAAACTTCATAATTTTTTTCAATCTGAGTTAAATCATGTTTTTTTAATTAATCATAGGTTTGACAGATTGACTAGATTCTTTTTTATATTTTTTAATTTATTTTCTTTTTAATCTCATCCTTTAATATTGGATTAATTAGAAATTAAACTTCATAATTTATTTTGTTTTTTATGAGGTTATTATGTTTTTATAACATAGATCGTGAGTTTGACACATTATCTCATATTACTTTTTAGCTCTCTGTTTTTAATCATTTTTTTTTAAATTTTTTTTTTAATATTAGGTTGATTGAGAATAAAACTTCAAAATTTATTTTGATTTGTTTTCTATGAGGTTATCATAAACTCATAACTTGGATCATAGATTTGATATATTGATTTGGGTTAACCAAAACTAATTTACTATATTGTTAACTTAGTATAAAAAAAAAGTGTCAACTTGAAATTGTTTTTAGTCAAATTATTTTTTATAGGTCGTACGGGTTATTTTTGTACTTTTAAAGTTAATTGTGTCATATCAAATTAATTTTTATATAATTAAATTTTTTTCTTAAAAAATATATTAATAATATCTAAATATTTTTTTAAATTTAAAAATAAATAAATCTCTAGCCACAACGGTTAAATAATCAAGTAGAGGTCTGAACGTCTGCCATGAATGATTTACCATGTATCATACATGCACTGATTTTTAGATAACTGATGACTGCAAATTAAAGGCATGAAATGTTATCATGATATCCAACACACTTATATTAATTATTTCTGTGTTTTATTTTTCGCTGGATTGTACTCAAGTTGCAAGCAGAGTTGTTCTTTAAAATTATCATGAATAAACCAATCCATCCACATTTAAATGTACATAATTACCTAAGACTCTACTTGAAAGGGATAAAAAAAAAAATCATTAAAAAAAGGGTGAATTATAAATTAATCCCTCTAGTTTGAGAAACCAATTAATTTTTTCTTACAATAAAAATAATTATTTAATCTCTTAGCCAATGTCGACCATGCTTAATTTAATATTATATTATTTAAAAAAAAATTATTTTCTTATTAATCTCTCTATAATATCTATTTTTTTCTTGCTCTATTTTTTAAAAATATAAATAAATAAATGTACATAAAATGGATAACAATATTAAATAATTAGTTTTTATAATAAGGAGAGATATTAATTCATCTATAATATCTATTTTTTCGCTTTCTCTATTTTTTAAAATAAATAAATAAATATAAAGGGAACATAAAATGGACAAAAAGAATTAAATAATTAGTTTTTTTAATAAGAAAACCTAATTAATTCATTTCTCAAAACTAGAGCTCTCGTGAACATAGACCAATGGTTAATCTCTATATATATGGTTTAGTTTAACTTACATTTCCCATTGAATATAATAGAGGTAATCTTTCCTTTTCTTCTAGTTTTGCACTATACTCGATGTCTTGAATAAAAAGATAAAGGTTTTATTACACTGAAAAATATTTTTTAATATAGAAGTACAGTATTTTTATAAGGGGTTTTAGATTCAATGAGTGTTACATGAATCAAGCTTAATTTCATATCGCAAAGAACAGGAGAGATACTTTTTCAACCAATTACTAGCTAATGCTTTCAACATTGTCACATAGGTAGGTAGCTAGGTCATAGATGGTAAGGTAGAGAACCGTGGGAATTACTGTTAATTATATTTTAATATTATACAAACATGAAAATCAGCAGTATTGATTAAAGGGACGAAACAAAATTGGGGAACAGTAATCCCAAATCAAAGCATAAAATAAAGAAGTTTTTGGTCGTTAGTTTTGTGACCCTCCATGTTGATGGGTCAGCTGGCTGAGGGGCATTTGGATGCATGGTTTCTGTCTCAAACGCCACCTCCTTAACGGTGGGCTCGGTGTTACGTTTGGTTTTGTTGTCTGTTCTCCAACCACTCTTCAGTCTTGATCTCATTTCTCTACCAAATGGCATGGCGTGGCAGGGGCCCTTTGCATCTAATCTTTGGTTGATGGTAAGTCTGTCTTTCGAAATAATTTTCATTCTGACCACCTCCTAACTCAAACTTCATTTTCCTAACTGACACCGACTTTAGTTTTCTCCGCTTGATTTTTTTTTTCTTCTCTCTCTCTCTCTAGACCACTCGACATGGGGTGGGTGGTGGTGAGAGAGGAGATATCAAGAGTGGTGTTGTTGTAGTTGTTTTATGGAGTGTGAGTGAGAGTGAAATTATTAAAAAAACACTTAAAAAGAAGGTGAATTAGGAACTTAATAAAAAATATGATATTTTTAAAAAAATAATTCTTTTAATACTTAAAGTAGCAAAACAAATATTCAATATGAAAAACATAAGGTAAATGAGATATAAATCAAGAAAAACATACTAAATTTATAAAATTTATAATAGTTCACGATAGTGTGCTCTACTTTTTTAATTACTGTTCTAATATTTACTAACAATTCATGGTCTTCTTTATAATAAGACCTTATCGATTTAGTAATTTGTTTACAAGTTTAAAATTATAAAAATATATTGAACTTAAATCTTTATGAAAAGTAATGTAGTTCAAGGATGTGAAATAAAGGTTGATGCAAATAGAGTTTAAACCTTTAAGAAAATCATGAAAATAATAAAAGCACATAGTCCTTATTCATTCACTCAAAATTGGAATACAATATTTTATTTTTTAATGTATCTTTTCATGTATTAGAAATGATTAAGAGATACATTTTGAAAGAAAATGAGTTGTTATAAGAGTTTTGTGTATAAAACAAGTTAAATATCGAGTTTAAAACAAGTTAACTTTACATGTAAACTAAAGAATAAGTAATAATGTTAAAATATTTAATATAAAATTTTCTCCTGAATTGTTTTTCACCATGTATAAATCTGATAATAAAAGTATTTTTAGATGAAAGATTATTTTCATGATGTTAAATTAAATTATACAAATACTTGATTACATGATATTAAGCTTAGGTATCTTTAAGTCAAGTTAACATCTAAAAATTTCTTATTACTTGAAGTTGTTATCATAGAAAAATTCTAACAACATTAAAAACTTGACATGCAGATTAAATTTGTTAAATTGTTGTTATCATCAATATTATTAAAAGCATAGGTACTTGAGACCTTTGGGCTAACAATCTTTTTTTTATGACGATGACAAATATGTATAATAAAAATATAAAGATATTATTCAATAGTATGCTTTCAAATATGGATCTCAAATATTTAGAAACTCCCCCTGCCAATGTTCATGTTAAAGAATAATTATGAAATGCAAACATATCAACACGTGCGCGCTCACCATAGTCAATACCATAGTTCAACACAAAATATTATTCACCAAGTTCAACATAAAATATTACATGCCATAGATAACTAATTAATGATTAATTAAAATATATGCATATTAACCATGTCCAGCTAAAAAATAGACATACATATTTTCCCCTTTTTTTTCATATCAAAAAGGGAGGATAGACATTAAATCTACAATAATACAAGTATGATTAAGTATCAAATTCACAAGTTTAAAGATAAATACATGAAACTAGATAATGAACAACAAGGATAAGAGTTGGTTGGGATACTCTATACTAAGGGTTTGACTAGATCTTCTTCTTCATCACTTTCTTCAAAAATGACAACATTAGGACCAAAACTATAAGAGAAATCCTGTATGATGGATCTTTGATGTACATGAAACATTGGTGCTTAAAGATCCCAAAGTTACTCATGTTTCCCTTGTATAAACAAATTGACATATATCATCATCCCATTTGAATAAGGTATAGAGATAATAATTGTTGTTGATATAAAAGGATGATTCAACATATTGTCTTCTAAGTGTGAAAAATTTGACTATGGAGAACATGGTAAGGAAATGACCATAAATTAGAGTTACATTTTAGAAGGGTGAAAAGGTTAAAATGTTTCGAATAAGAAAGGCTTAAAGGTTGATTCTCTTATGAGGTTTCAAACTGACTATGATCTAAATTATAATTCAATCAATCTCACCATCAAGACCCAAATAAGGGACCAATAACATGATAGATCACCTCATGAAGGACACAATCCAAAACTATTAGTAGGTTTTCAGGTTTATATAGTTCTAATCCGATATCGTTATTATGTATCGTTCTTATATATTTTTTATATATAATTACAAAAACACTCCTTATTCATTTTTTTCACTCTTTATTTATAAAATTCTAATTATATTTCAATTAATAATTAAAAAAATATTATATTAAATATTATAGTTTTATCATACAAAAAAACTCTAGCAATTTATAGGAACTCAAATACATTACAAGGATAATGGTTACTACTATTTGGGTCTTGTATCTTTCAAAAGAGTTTTTGGTGACAAAGAACTCTCTTGGATAGTGTGGACTACCTTTAAGAGGAAACTCAAGGATATTTTATGAAATGGAATTACGAGAGATTATCTAAATAAGTTAGTATTGTTTTGAGAAGATGAATATTGATCATCATAGTTGGAGATGGTGAAAAGGAAGGCTTTTATTGGAGGCATGATAAAAAAGATAAATGGTTTGGTTTATATAGATAAGATATCATGATAAGTTTAGAGTTTTAAAGAGGATGAAGACTAGTAAAAGAGAAGAGAAATGGTGGAAAAACAAGAGAAAAGGATAGGCAAAAAACTAGCACGAGAATGCATATTTTGATTTTGGAAATTTAAATATGTATGATGCCAATTTTAAGAGTATTTTAAGTCTTGAAAATTTGTTAAAGTTTTTAAATGAAGAATGATATAAAGATGGATGGGACAAGTGAATGTAAAAGTTTCTTGTAAATGAGAAAAAAAAAACAAGTGAATGTAAAAGTTTCTTGTAAATAAGAAAAAAAAAAGAAGAAAATTAAAGCAAATTTTTTTGCTGAACAAATTTAGCTAGACAAATTTGTATTTTCTATATGAAAAGATCTTAAAAAAAAACTCAAACATTGGTATTCGTTTACAAGAAGAGAAAGAGAGAGTTATATGTTAATATGGTAAGTCAATTTTTTCAAACATTGGTGCAAAATCCAGCCCTATCACCATTACTTTATAAGAAATTGTTATATTTTAAACAAAATGGTCTTATGGATATGACTTTCCCATTAAATGAACAATATTATATATTTTTTTTATTTTTGCTCTTTTACAAGTAACTTTTACACTTGCTTGTTCCATTCATCTTTATGTCATTATTCATTTAAAAGATTTTAACAACTTAACAAGCCTTGAATGCTTTTAAATGTTATGTTATAGAAATTTAAATTTTTAAAATTAAAATACACATTATCTATGAGTTTTCTCTTAAGGATAGTCGATATTATCTTAGGGAATTTTTTTTCAACCAAAACCTTTTGAAAGATACTACACTAAAAAACTTTATGAAAAAACATATTCTTAAAGGATGTTATGTAACTTTTAATGATATAGGAGATTTTTTTAATGTTGATGAATTGTTTACCCATGTTCAATTCTTTTATAGGGAGTGAAGGTCGAGAGGTGTTTGTGAATATGGTTAAAAAAGTTTTTCAAACTTTGGTGTAAACTCTTAAGTCAAATAAAAAAAAACCTTTAAATTGACTAGTATAGTGAATAAGAAGCCTATCACCATTACTTTACAGGAATTTTCTCTATTTTTAATGTTACTTACTAGAGGACATGATGTGTTTATACAAAATGGTCCTATGAATACTGATATGACCTTACCACCAAATAAACAATACCAAATCCTTTTCAACCACAATAATGAAACAATAGCCATGCAATTTAGCTTACCTAATACATAAGATGGTCCTCCATCTTATGGTTAACCTTCTAACAATTTTGGATTATGTCCTTCATAAGATGGTTTATCATCTTGTTGTTAATTCTAATGGTGAGCTTGATTGGCTTACTATTTGGATCAAGGTTATTCTACAAACTTATAGGAGAATTAACCTTTCTTCTTTAAAATATTTTAACCATTTTACACTCCTAAAATACAGCTCTAATTTATGGTCATTTCTTCACCATATTCTTTATAATAAAGTAATTTTCACTTAAATGAACACACATTGAATCATCCATCTATCTCAACAATAGTTATTTCGTTCATAACTTGTTCAATTAGGATGATTTTGTTTACAAGAAAAATTATTCTCTTATCCCATAGCTAACTCTCACCTCTCTCAACCAAAGAATAGATGGTCTTATATTTATAGTTGGGGCAATAGAAGAAAATTTAGGATCTTCAAGCATATATGTTTCATGCATGTCAAATATTTTCTATAAAGGATTTTTCTTTTATTCTTAGTCCTAATATTTCCATTTCCAAAAAGAGTAAAAGGAAAAAGATCTGGCTAAAACCTCATCAGAAAGTAACCAAGACAACTCTTAGGCTTGTCATTCATTACCCAGTGTCATACTTTTATCTTATTTCTTTTGTTATTTATCTTTTAACTAACAGATTTGATGTTTAATCATGCTTTTATTATTATAGATTTATTACCTATCATTCCTTTTTGGAATGGCAAAAAGAGAGAAGTATGCATGCATATTTTTGGGTTAGATGTGGTTAATATGCATCTATTTTAATTAATCATTGATTTTTGGCTTTAAAGAACTCTTGACTTGCTTTCTAAATTGATAAGCATCGCATATTTCTTTCTTTTTATATTTAAGATGTTAAATTTCTTTCATAGTACCTTATTTGATAATTTTTTAATCAATTATATGTTAGTGTATTCACGTTTTTAATGTTATATGCAATATGAATCTAACAAAATACTAAAACACTTAATATTATTATCAATTTTATTTATATCAATTACATAAGTGTTTTCAAGTATTTTTTTTCACTACAAATAATTTTGTTATTAATAATATGAATAACCAAGCATTGTAATCTATTGCTTTTATCACATAGTTAGTTATTACTAAGCTAATTATACTTTAAACCTTTAAGAAGTAAAACATGCTCTATGATATAACATGCTCTATGGTATGGGAACTTTTAATATAAATGATTTCATTTACCTTTTTTTTGGTATTATTTTTGAATGTTGCATGTCTAATACTTTTTTATTTGAAGGAAGTTAATATGGACTTGTATCTCATTATATGTCTTGAACATTCACTATCCAAATATCATTTGTTTTTATCTTCCTACAATGAAAAATCATAACTTGTTGGTTTTGAATCCTATAATATCATGGGTCCATTTATGTTAGTAAAATACACATTTTAGTACCTAAATAGATTTGGTTTTAATTGCAATATTCTTATGAATGCAATATTTTTTATGAAATCCATTTTTACCACAAGAAATACATAGTTTTTAAGATATTGATGCCTTAACAAAGAAATTTGAGTAAAGCTTTTTTTTTTTTCAAATTGGATTATATCTCAAACCATTCTTCTCAAATACACATATTTGATACTTAAAAATCGATCTAGGTTCCCTTTCCCTTTCATGAATTTAGTTAAAACAGAGTTTAAATAAAAAAGCTTGAACTTCCAAGATCTCATTTTCTTTAACAAATTTCTCATTAGAAAGATATGAATTAGATGCATCTTTTAAAGAACTTAGTTGTCCTTTAAAACTAATATTTGTTGTTAATAAGATATTATTTTCTTTTTGCAATATATTAAAATATTTTGAAATAGTGTAAAGTTTATTTTGAAGCAACATATATTTCTTATGCATTTTCTTGAAATCATGATATAATTCTTCAAATACATTTTACAATTCATCAAATATGATTTGAGGATCAAGTTCATTTACCTCATCAATATTGATGAAGCTATTAGTCACCGATTAAATTTTCTTTTTTGCGATATCAATATTAGCCATCAAACATAGATTAAATAATTTTTTTCAAGTTAGAGACATCATATTTTAAAGAGATTGTGCAATTATCCTTATCATCCCAAATAGTTGCCTTTATTGCCTTTTTCCTTTTTTGTCAAATTCATCTTCGTTTTTAAAGTTAGGTCAATCATACTTCATATAATCTGATTTCTTATATTCATAGCATATGATAGTATCTTTATTGCTTGTTCTTTTTTGTCAACATTTTCTCTTCAAAAAAATCCTTTGATTGTATTCCTTAAAAACTTTGTGAATTCTTTAGCAATTATGGTTGTGTCATCTTCTTCTTCTTCTTTATTATTATATTCATTTATTTCCTTGTGATTAGTCACTAATTTAAATGCTAAAGATTTTTTTTGGTTTCTTATCTTCAATCTCAAGCTCCTTGATTTTTTTTTTCATAAGCAATTAATGAACCAATAAATTCATCAAATTCAAGTCTTTTAATATTTCTAGCCTTCTTTACAATAGTAATTTAGGGTTCCCAAGTTCTAGGCATAGACCTCAAGATTTTACCAGTCATTTCCTCATTTGTGATCTCTTTACCTAAGCTAACAAGTTCGGTAACAAAGATAATGAACCTATTGTATATTTCACATATACTTTTATTTGGCTTTATCTTGAATAGTTCATATTTTTTGCTTAAACTAATTAATCCTTAAACTAAATTGTTCCTTCATGGATTAATTTTAAAAGATTTCAAATTTTAAAAGTTTTTTTACAATTTTTAACCCTAGTGAACTCTACATGATTAAGTTAACAAAAAGAAAACATTCTTAACCTTAACATTATAACTATGTCTTTTTTTTTGTATCATCTCATTCATTTATGGGTTTTAAACTAACATCTTCATCTGAACTTATCTTAGTAGGACGAGTATATCCACTATTAGCACCATCTTATAATTCAATACTTGTTGACTCAAGAAAAGTTTACATCTTAACTTTCTAATAAGTATGATTCTTACCTTTAAAGAAAGGATCCATAGTTAAGCATCTTCTAGTAAAATGATCTTTTCTCGTAAGTGATTAAAAGTCCAAGCTCTAATACCAAATGAAAGTCCAAAAAGCATTTAAAGGGGGTGAATTAGTGCTTAATTGAGATATGATACTTCAAAAAATTTAATCTTTTAATAATTTAAATAGCCAAAATAAAAATTCAATATGAAAGGTGCAAAGTAAATGAGATATAAATTAAGACAGACATCATATTTATAATATTTGGATAATCACCTACTCCACTTCTTAAACCATCATTCAAGTATTCACCAACAACTCATAGTCTTCTTCATAGGCCAAACCTTACCAATACCAATCTTTTTGCAAGTTCAAGATTATAAAACCTTTTATTATAATCTTTTTTAATGATTAAGATCTTAATCTCATAACCATAATATTCCTAAGTGCTTTAACTGTTACTTACACTTTCACAATGAATTATCTCTTATAAGGATTTTTCACACCTTGCAATAAAGAAAAGATTATAATAAATTGAGCTCAAGTCTTTATGTGAAGTAATTTAGCTCAAGGATATGAAAGAGAGGATTGATGTGAAAAGAGTTTAAAGCTTTGAGAAAAGTTTTTAAATTTTTAATGTATCTCTTCATATATTAGAAACGGCTAGTTGATACATTTTGAAAAAAAAACAAAAATTGTTATAAGAGTTTTAAGTGTAAAACAAGTTAAATATTGAGTGTAAAATAAGTCAAATACAACTCTTTCAAATTACTCATTTACCACTTAGTTAAAAATAGACAATTAACTTTTAGTGTGATCAAAATACAAGAAATCATTGGATCAAATTTATGCTATCCATTCAAACATTTGAGTAATAATGCCAAAATATATGATAGAATATTTTCTCATAACTTATTTTTCACTTTGTATAAATTTAGCAATGAAATTATTTTTGGATGAAAAATTATTTTTGCGATGCCAGATTAAATTTTATAATGACTTGATTACATGTGATTAAGTTTAGGCATTTCCAAGTTAATTTAACATATAAAAAGTCCATATTGATGTAAGTTGATATAACATAAAATTCCTACAACATTAAAAACTTGACATACACATTAAATTTGTTAAATAGTTGTTATCATCAAAATTATTAACATCATAAATACTAGAGACCTTTAGGTTAATAGAGAGGATAAAGTATAATAATTTAAGGGTAGTGGATGGGTGATTTTGTAGGGGGGGAAAAACATTGTGATGGTTGGTGTACCAAAACATCTTTGTTTTGCTACATCTATTTTTATTTTTTTTGTTCTTTGGGAGAAATGATGTTATTTTTATTAAAGGGGGGTTTATTTTTTCAAATGGTCCTCCAAGTTTGCCTTTGTTTTTAATTTGGACCTTGGTTTTTTATTTTTATTTTCTTAGCCAATTCCACTTTTTTTTTTTGGATTTCTTTTAATTTTATCCTTAGTTGCACATTTTTAGTATTCTCATTCCTCTGCTTCTTCCAATTTAGTCTTGGATTTTTGTTATGTTATGTTTTTTTCAATTGCATCTCTGTTCTCATTATTTTTTTTCAATTTTGTCTCTAATTGTATAATTCTTATCTTTTTTTTCTTTTTTTTTACATTTTCTTTTTTTTTTTATCAAATGTAATGGTGTGTGTGTGTGTGTTTATGTGCGTGTAAAAGAAATAGAGCTGTAGCATGTCATATATACAAACATGTAAAATTTAAGGGAACATCTTTTTATTTTTATTTTTATTTTACTTGCTTGTTTTCATAAAAAAAACAAAATATACAAAAACTATGAAAAATAAAAAAAAATAGGAAAATTCTTGAAATTAAAGTAAAAGCATGGGTTTTTAAATTTTCTTTTTTTTTGCAATTTTTGTTTCTTCCTTGGACAAGAAAAGTTTTTGTTTTGTTTCTTGTTCATTCTCTTCTCTTTTTTTTTATTGTTTTTCTTTCCTTGTTATATATCTTTTAGCTTTTTCTTCGCGATTTCAATACAAGTTTTTCTTGATACGTTGTGAGTAAACTATTATAATCTAGTTGTTTTGTAACTTTTGTTTTCTCCCTAATGTGATACGTGGTTTGTTGTAGCTTGGGATTTTTCCTGGAGTGATTAGTACTTAAAAGTGCATTTTTATCATGGTTTTATATCATCATTTTGCACTTGAAGTATCAATAACTCAACTAAAATATGTTTTATAATAATGTATCTAATAATATAAGATACCTATAATTTGTGGTAAATGTCTATTTTTAATGAAGGCCTATCACATAAATGAAAGGATTGAATGATGACTTGAAGAACTTAAATTGCAAGGATAAAGAGATGGCCAAACTTAGAAAAGAGATGTCGGTGCATGGAGCTTTGTTGATCTTTTACAATTTTTATATGCTCCAAATGTTAAAGATGGATCATCCTAATCAAATTTTCTAAAAAAAAATTTTTTGGTCATCCTAATCAAATTTTCTAAAAAAAAAAAATTTTACTTAAAATGGGACTGTAAAGGAAATATTTTAAATACAAATCAAAAAAGATCTTTTCTCATTTTGGATGCAAACCACCTAAAATGATAAGTCTTCACTTTATCTAAAGTAATTTGTTTGAACTGACATGTAGTTTTTATCATAGGTCCCTGAATGTTGAACTTATTGCACATCATTATTCATAATGTTAAAGCAATATATATTATATGTAAAGCAATGACAAGCTTGGAAAAATGTTCTTTTATATGTTGGCCAATGAAAGGTAGGTTGCCTCATTCCATTCAAACTACATGTTTGGATCATGGTCACAAAATTAATTTTTTTCTAACATATTTGCCATCCCACTCCTTTAAGATAGTGGAATGAGATTTGAAATATTGCTTTTAAAAAGCATTGAGTTGTTTCTTAAATTAATATGCAATTTAGTTTTTTTAAAAAAGGAACACAATACATGCTTTCAATAAGGGTCATTTTTAAAAGCAAAAATATGAGTTGCCTCATTACATGGTCGTTAACTTCAGGGCCCGTGGGATTAGTCGTGGTGCGCGTAAGCTGACCCGGACACCCACGTTAATCTAAAAAAAAATAAGTGTCATTTTTAATAATCCACTTAAGTCTGCTATAAATTTATCTTAATAAAAACTATTAACCAAAACATATAGTGTGTAAATATAGGGTTTATTTACAGCTTTGAAGGTTTATTCTAAGAATAGAAAATGAAATATAGAATTAGAATTGATACAAGAGAAAAAAAAATAGAATACAAGAAAGAGATATTTGGCATGAATTTCCTTTCTTATTGCTTTGGATGAGATCAATATATTTGTGCATAGTACTACTTTCCAATATCAAAGTTTTTAGGTCTAAGGAGATCATCTTTATTCATATTAGACAAATTAAGTGCTCTATTTAAAAAGCCTTTTTACCTTGATAGTGGGGTTCCTCTTTGCTGCTGCCTTACCCTAATATTAGAAGAATCTTCTTTAGCATCAAGCCATCCTTTTTTAATTTTCCAGGGTGTACTTTCTTATTATATGCTCTAACTATTATTTTTTGGTATAATTGACTATCAATAAATGACAACTAGTCTCTTTTCACTAATCATATTTAGTTATTCATAACATATCCTAACTTATTTTAATTATTCTAATTATGTTCCATCTATACTTCAAAAATTAGATTTTGACCTCTAATAGCATCATGACCTTCATTTCTTATATTAGTGACTAGGGAATGGATCCTATAAGCATTTTTATTGTTAAGGTGATGATTGATTGAGGTTGTCAATGTATTCCAAAGTATGGATACTTTTAGAATTAACCCATAGATACCTAATGTTAAAATCCTTAAGCATGCTTTGTTTTCCTTATCTTATAATCTTATTTTAAACATTGGCTTCAGTATATTCCTAAACAAACCTTGAATGCGACCTTTTTTAACTACATGTTTGTCCACAATCTTAATATCAATCTTAGTCAGCCAAGTACAATTTAAAAAGGTTTATTCGCAAGGTATATAAAAGTACATCGAGTACGACTTTGGGCAAGCTAAGAGAGAATTGTGCTTCTCGAGAATGGGTATATATTTATTGTGTAAAAACTGAAGCATTTATACTTTGAGTCCTAAAATCTAATCTTAGCTTGAGAGCACATAGGTTGCTTCTTAATTTTGAGCATTAAGCTATATCTCCATACTATCTCTAAAAGTCAATTTGGTCATAAATCGATAACATATCCCAGCAATCTAACAATTAAGTAAATTAGGCATCCTTCCATCAATCTCTAAAAGTAATATATATATATATATATATATATATATATATATATAATCAAATAAACTAAAATTAACATGAAAACATAAATATTCAAAATTAAATTGAAATAAAAGAGATAAATAAATAAATAAACGACCTAACCCTAACATCCCCAATAGGGTCATTATGTTAACACTACATATGATGTAAACATGGATCTAAAATGGTTGTTGGGGAAATAAATAAAATTTAGAGTTTTCACCTAGTTTCTTAGGGTTGATTATGCCTTAAAGAAAATAGAAATCATCATTACTACATCTTTTTAAATGAAAGCTTAACTTGGCCATGTGTTCTCATAAATTTATTTCATACATTCCATTAATTATCTAAACTATTTTATGAGTTTTCTCATCAGTTATTTGATGTTTATGTATGGTAGTTGAGTTTAGCATTGAGACTTGGCTCAGAAATCTTGCAACTCAATAAAATTATCATAAAGCAAGTTGAAACTAGTATTGTTTTAAAAATAAGTTGGTCTCTAGTATCAGGAAAACTCATTTACTCATTATTAAATCCATTTAACATTAAAATATCATGTTAGGTCCATATCGATCCCAAAAAAAACAGAGACACGTTGATTTAACTATGAAAATCCAAGCATAATCAAAACATGATGCTAACTTGATAAAACCTCATCAACCCACTATAGAACTCATTTTAAAGTTAAAAATAGTGTGCTATGTCTATATCATTCCCTAAAACTGGAAGACATGTTGACTAACTATTAAAATTGAAATTTAAACAAAATTTGATGCTAGCACAACAAAAACACACCAACTTATTATTGTAATCATTTTAAAGTTAAAAACATCATGCTAGGCCTATGTAAATCCCTAAAAACTAGGATACATGTCCACTTAGTTGTTAAGAACCAAGTTTACTCAAAACATATACCTAACTTGATGAAAAACTCATCGATATAATTTGTATTCCCTTTTTTATAAATAAATATTTACACACACATACATACATAAAAAGGTGAAAGAAATATTTTACAAAACAAAGCTAAAATGAATGTGAAGGTAAATAAAATAAAATAAATTAAATTATATGAGTGAATAGTTACCTATTTTTCAAAAATAAATTTTTACACACATATGCCTTTACCTTTGTAAATAGACGAAAGCACACTTTTATAAAACAAAGATAATGTAAATGCAAAGTTGATAAAAAAAAAATCCATGGATTAATAGTGATCAGGCATGAATATATAATGTGCAATTTAAAAAAAATAGTAATATACTTGTTCAATCTTGTGAGAAGAGAAGAAAAGAAGGAAAAGATATTAGTGCTCACCTTCAAGTAGTTCCAGATAAGGAAGAGGTGTTGGGGGTGTTACTAATAGCAATGAAAAAAATGGTGCTTGTGGTGGAAGGGTTTTGAGGTGGTTTTTCTCATCAAATTTTAATAGAAAAACTTTTTTTTTCTCTTTCTCTTATTCTTTCTTACCTCCTAGCTCATATAAACTCTTTCTTTTTTTAGCTCAAACTCTCTCTTTTTCCCTCTTCTTTCTTTATGTTTAGGTTTTTTTTCTTTTTTGCCTTCTCATTTCTTCTTGTTCCTCCTATAACATCTTCTAGCTAAACCAACTTTAAAAACTCTCTCTCTCTCTAACTTTAAGCTTTATTTTTTTTTCCTTCTTTTTCTCTCTTCTTCTTCCTTCTTCTAGTTCACACAAACTCGTAGCTCAAACAAAAGTGAAAAAAAAAAGTTAGCTTAAAACTCTCTTTTTTCTCCTCTCTTTTTGACATTTTCTCTCCAACTCTATCTTTTTTTCTTTCTTATTCCTTTTCTTTTATTTATAGAAAGGGAAAAGCTTCTAGTAGCTCTCTTAGGTGGCTTGATTAGGACCCTTGGTCTATTAAAAAAAATCCATCCCTAAATGTCATTTTTTTATTGAAAAAAAAAACATGATTGAGTGGCTTACTTTAGTATCTTTTTGCAATAGTTCCAGAGGTTTTTTGTCATGAGAATGAGTGGTGATGAGTGAGGAGATGTCAGGGATGGTGGTAGTGGTGTTTTGGTTGTGTTATGAAGTATGGATAAGAGGTAAAGTGCAATGATTTAGAAGTGATAGATGGGTAGTTCTATAGGTAAAAAAAGAAGAAGAAAAAGAGGATGGTGGTTGTTGCATGCATCAAAATGACATTGTTGTGGTGTATGCCTTTTCTTTTATTCATTGGATGAAATGACATCATATTGCTTTGGTGTAAAACAACATTATTTCTCTTAGGAAGGGAGGTTTTTGTTTTTTCAAGTTGGTCCTCTAATTTTTTTGTCTTTTTTATTTGGTCCTTGTAATTTTTTTATTTGCATAGCTAATTGTACTTAGTTTATTCAAATTTCTTTCAATGTAGTTCCTATTTGCTTATTTTCATAGCCCTCTCATTCCTCCGCCTCTTCCAATATTTTCCTTGGATTTGCATTGTCATTTTTTAGCAATTGCACCTCTTTTCTTGTTATTTCTTTTAAGTTTTCCCATAATTGCATATTTTTGTAGCCTTCTCATTCTTTCTCCTTTTCCAATCTAGTCCTTACATCTTTATTTTGTTATTTTTAACCAATTACACCTCTTTTCTCATTATTTTTTTTATTTTGCCTCCAATTGCATTTTTTTACAAAACAGATTCTTTTTTATTTATTTATTTTTCTTATTTTTATAAAAAAAATGCAAAAACTATTAAAAATTATAAGACTTTGGAAAATTACTGAAATCAAAGTAAAAGTGTGATTTTTTAAAATGTATTTTATTTTTATTTTTTTGAAATTTTTATTTCTTCTTTGGGAAATAAATTTTGTTGTTTATTTTTTTAAAAGAGGGTCAAAATTGAATTACATCAAGTAAAAAAAACAAATAACTTTGTTTGAACATGACAAATGTTCTTTACAGGTCTTGTTGAATTTAGAAAATGTAATGCAATTCATTTCTCTTGTAAAAATACTTCACAAGTGACACGACTAATTGATTGAAGTCTTCTTCCAAGTGCAAGAGTATTGAAGTAATAAATAACCCGACAAGATTGGGGTCGAACCACGAGGAGGTTAATTGCATAAATTATAGATAACAATAATACAACAACAAGAATAACAATAATAATAGTAAAAATAATACTAGTAGTAGTAGTAGGAGGAGGAGGAGGAGGAGGAGGAGGAG